>NC_048443.1:22039389-22253439 GCF_004353265.1 Vitis riparia | reverse complement strand
AATTCAGTGATAGATTTGGAATTTTGAGAAATGGAACTTAAGGATTTTTCCAGGGAGAAACCCTTGGTCCATCACTTCTAAGATATCTGATTTTCAGTTCTCCCAGATATCAAAGCATTTGTGAAATAGAGAAGACTACCACGGATTTCTTTGGCAATTGAATTCATTAGCCAAGACAAGACAAGATTATTTGCTCTTAGCCAAGCAACACGAAGATGAGGATCATTAGTGATTGGTTGAACCAAAGAACCATCAACAAATGCAATTTTATTTTTTCACTGTTAGAGCAATTGACATAGATCGACTCCATGCAATATAATTCTCACTAGTGAATATCTCGGAAACCAGAAGTGCACCAGGATTATCAGATGGATGTAAGTAATAGCAGCTGGATGAATCGTCTGAAAGATTCTGTACAGGTCCATTTGATGAATGAGAGTTAGCCATAGAAGCATGTTCTTCCTCAGTCATTGTGAAGTAACAATCAACCAAGAAAGATGAAGAAGAATCAAGAAAGATCAAGAAAGATCAAGAACAGCAGGAAATATGAAGCTCTGATACCATGTGAAGATATGCAGAATTACAAGTAAAAGAGGAGAAAACAGAGGAGAAACAGAGGAGCACTGAAACTGAAATTCTCCTTACATTCAGACGATCTAAAAAGATACAGATGATGTCTATTTATACACTTGAAATGGATTAATAAAGCTGTTAAGTATTGACAACTAATATAACTAATTTAACTGACATTAGTTAGATGAATTCTGTTTGGCTATTTGTGATTTTAACTCTAATTCATCTATCAGATTTTGGATATTCAACAGTGTATGTGGGGGTGGAGGTGGTGATGCTGGGGGCTTCTCGATTTGGGTAATGCTCATGATCAGTCTGTTGCATGAAGAACTGTCTGGAGTTATCTCCCGTGCTGCTGGAAATGGAGGAGAAAGAGTCGTGGGCATCTCCAAATTATAAGTCTCTCTGAACGCATCCAGTGAATTCTCTATGGCATAAAAGTAAATGTATAATTCAGATTCACAGTTGTGTAAGTTAAAATCCATCTCAACGTATTTGTGAAAACTGAAAAGTAAGCAACTTAAGAGCCTATATAGCTGAATCTTTGGCTTATGGTAAATAGATTAATACTTAAATTTACTTCATAATTACAAATTGTAGGAACAGAGTTGAGGAGTACTGGTGAAAAATCAATAAAACAAAAAACCAAACTGTTCTTAGTGACTTCAAATCAATAGGCCTCCCTTTTTTCTCGTTTTTTTGAGAGAAAATGGTTCAGTTCACTTATAAGGAAGATAGAGTTGGGCGTGAACAAGGTTGCCTCCTGTATTTTGGAGAGGATATGTTGAAAGAGTTGGGGAAAGAAGAAGTGAGTGTTTGTTAGTTACCTGATAAAGTCCTTGCATGAGCAAGAATAGCAAGAAGCTGAAGCAAAACAAAGAGGAAGATGAGAAGTGAAGTTCCCATCATGCTACTTAAGTCATTCAATGCACAAAAGGAATGGGATCTAAGATCATTTGTAGATGCAAAAAGGTGCCTACATTATCAATAATTGATCAACAACTCCATGCTTCCTCGTCTTCAAGTCAATTTTACTCTATGTGATGCTTCACACATGAGAGCATGTTTGGTAAATCAATTTAATAATTTAATATAACTTCATAACTTAATAACTTAATTAATATTAAATAGATTAAACACGTTTAGTAAAATAAATTAATATTACAACTTAGTTACTTTTTAAAAAATATTAAGTCAAAATAATTAATTTATTTTTAATTTCAAATCTTTTTACTTTATTTGTTTACACACTAATGAGAATATATTTTAGAATTAATATTCCACATCTATTACTTATTTTTTATAATAAAATTTTGATTATCTTATCTATTTATAATACTTTAGACATGAATATTTTATAAATGTGTTTAAAATTAATGAAAATAAATGAGTTAAAATCAATTAGATAAATATTAGTTAAAATTAGAAAGAAAATCTATCAATTTGATTATTTAAAATAAATTTAAAATTAACTTTATCAAATAACCTTAACACTTAAAGTAAATAATAAATAATAAATTTTAAATTAATAACTTAAAATCAACTTAAGTTATTAAATAATAAATATTAAAATTTTACATAATATCCATGCATTCCATGCATGAACCAACTTTTCAAACCTAAAAATTCATCCTTCTCACTATTCTTTTGCATGTGAAAAACATGCATGAACCAACCTTTCAAACCAAAACTTCATCCTTCTCACTATTGTTTATCTATTCTATTAGGAAATTAATTATTTTTAAAAAAAGTCAGAAAAAAATGAGAAAGGAAGAAAATTCATCTCCTCTTGACTTAAAGAATCGGGTTTAATTTGTTATTTCAAAGTCTTAATTTTACAAAAAATTATAAATCTTTTGTACCCCAATAAAATATTTGTAGATTTTTTATGGATTATGTTACATTAGATTTCACATTTTGTTCGGTAGCTTCCATGAGTCAACGAGTCTCTCATCTAAAAGAAATGATGGGAGAGATTTTGATTTTCTTCCTATTCTTTTTAAGTATGTGGCAGATATGTATTATGACGGTAGAGAAAGGCTGGAGGGAGAAAAACAAAGGAATATAATAATAGGCTTTTCTATGCCATGTTTGGTACATGGGATGGGAATTGAGGAATAGTGATAAATATTTTGTTTTTTATGTCAATTTCTTCTTTCATAAAATTGAATTTGATCCCAATTATAGTATTTGGATGTAACTTAAAAATGTAATGTTAAACTGATTATTTATTTTTTTTAAATGTTAGGTAATAATAACAATGAGAATGAAATAAATAAATTTATAATAATATTTTTACACATATTTAAAATAATTTGTATTTTCATCTTTTTTTTAAAAAAAAAAAATCTTTCAAATTACACATAGTTTAAAATAATCTTTTGAGAGATTTTTTCGTTAAATAATAAATCTTATTTGGTCATGTGATTTAAAATCAATGTTTTGTTTTCTAACACAAAAATTACTTTAAAAAATTTATAGCATTGTTTGGTTGTTGTTCTCTAGAAACAATTTTTAAAATAAAGTGAAATAGATAATAGTTTTTACAGAATAAGTAGAAGTTGTTTTCACTTATTTTAAAACAAAAGAAAAGCATAAAAAATTAGAAAATAAAATCATAAAAAGAAAATAAAGTAAAACCCAATATCTTTCTTCTTTTATTATCTTTCATTGCTCAATACCGATACAAAAATTTCAAATATGATCTTCCTTTAATTTATATGCATTTATTTTAACTGCTTAAATTTTGTTTACCAAGCAATTAAGATTCCAATAAAGCAACACTTAATAATACATACAAATATATATATATATATATATTATAATATAATATATATATATATATATATATATTATTAATTTTTAAAAATAATTTAAGACTTAAAAACTTATTCAATTAGTATTGGAAAGTTGTGAAAAACAAAATCGATCAAATTAACACTAAAAATTCAAAAACTTAAATTCATTTTGAATGATTTTGTTTTTTTGTTTTTTTTTTATCTTTACATATAGTCATAATTTTTTGAATTTATTCACTAAATAAATAGACTCCAAATTAAACAAACTTAATGTGTAGGATTTGCTAACAAGTCTACTAATTTTTAAATTTTAAATACTAATCAATAAATACTAGAAATTTATGGATGAAAATTTGTTTATGATGACTATTGTTTTTTCTTTTCACATAGGACCATATTTTTTTCATTTTTTTTAATAGATAAATGAATTTTAAATCAAGTGAGAATTTGCTTTGAATTTATTAATAAATTTAATAATTTTTAAAAAATAATTTGAAGTTCAAATATATATATAATCACTACAAAAATAATACTTCAAATTAATATTTATGAGTCATAACTCTAACGTTTCTTCTATATACACAATTATAATTTTTTAATTTTCTCACTAGGTAAATAGATTTTAAATTAAGTGGGACATAACTGATACTTTAATGAATCTTCTCGTTTTTAAGAATAATTTGGAATTCAAAAAATTGATTAATTAATTATAAACTAAATAAAAAATTCAAAATATTTTATTTGTTAACTAAATATTAAATGTATGCATGAAAAAAAACTTGATGCATTTATACCTTAAAAATTTAAATTTTATTTATTTTTATATTCATTTAAAATAGAATAGTATTAACAATTATTAATTTTAAATTACTATTAATTGTTTTTAACAAATAAATCAATTATGTTTTTATAAGGATGTTAATATCTATATTTTTATAAAATTTTATTATATTCATATTTTAGTAATATTTAACCTAAAATTCATTGTTCTCGCTATTCTTTCAGATGTGAAAAACAATTCTTTCATCATAGGAATGGTCTCATGTCTAAATTTTTTATTTAGCTCCTTCACATGGTACTGATTCAACCCCTGCTCTTTGCAATAGCCAAACAATAATGAATGAATTGCACACATATTGGTACACAGCCAATAAAATGATGTCCAAGTAGCCTCCATGTGACACAGATGGTTAATGCACTTGCACAAAGGAATGTCTGAATGTGTTTTCAAGTACACCCCTCCGAAGCTTAAGTCAAATATGGAAGACTTGAGCAAGAGTTGTTTTTCAAAAAAAAAAAAAAATAGCAACATACCTTTCTTGTGGTGAAAAATGGTTAGTTATTTCTTACCCAAATATAACATCTTCTTAGGTGCCTTAATTGTGCCTTTGATTGCGCATTACCATCTTTAATGCCAATGATTGTTGGCCCATAACAGTTGTTGTGCCTTGATGAGCCTTGAAATCTAGTGTTTTAGCCTTGTAACGGTTGTGTCATCAATGCACTTAATACCCATTGTAGTTAATGCTTAGCAGGTGGATATGCATGGTGTCTAGTTGGTTTATATCTGTCTGGTACCTATGGTGGATGGAAACACTACATGGCTCTTGTGCAGAACATGCACTACTTTAGACAGTGCGTAGGAATCATGCTAGACAGTGGTGACATCCCACATTGCCCCTAATGCTTACAACAGGTCTGACTATGTTCTAAACAACCAAGATGAATTATGGCCTTTCATGTTTTTTGGTGTCATAGGGACACGTGTTTGTTGCTTGCATCACGAGGGATCACATCATTAAGATGACTTGTCAGGCAGTGTGTCCTCTCAAACACCTTAATGTACGCACCCATACCTTATATGGAGGCTGCTTTTGGGTTTCTCATTTTCCATTTCCTTTTGGATTCCTATTTATTGTCGCTATCACTATGGTGTTTCGCCATTACCACCGGTGGTACTCATGGTACTGTTGGTTGTCGGCAGTGGCAATTCTCTACGACATCATCACTGGTCGTCTCTCTTTTGATTAGGTTAGTTCCCGTTTATTATAGAAACCTATTGTTTTATTGGTGTTGTTTTGTTTTTATTGTCGTACTTGATGTTTTCTGCATCTGAAGATTGTTCTTGTCATTATTGCTTCTAAATGTTCTTAATTGTTTATTGTTACGAGTTTGCATAGCCTAGATTAGTGTCAAAATTTGTTTCTAGGCTTTCAGCATAGAGCATTGTCTCTAAGAAAGGTTTGGACAATTTCAGATAACTTGACCAACAAGCCTCTTTTGACTATAGTCTATCTAGATTAAGATGGTTTGTCCATTCTGGGAAAACAACATTTACGATCCTATTCGGCTATGGTGTCACCGTGTTGACCAATTTGTTTTTTTGGCACAGATATCTATATGGCCTTTGTTCCGTCTAGTATCATGGACAAAAAAAGGGTCATTTCCACAAGTGATAGGTCACAATGCGGCGAGACAAAGGCTTCTAGGTTTGTGCGCTCCAGAACGGATCACCCTGTGGACAAGCTATGCGAACCAAAGTTTTGAGCTCATTTTCATATCCCTGATTCCATCGTCATCTAATTGTCAGACAAAGAGGCTTCGTCGACAAAAGGGTTTCCGCACTACTTGATCTATTTCACAAAGAATAGTTTGTAGTAGAACTCCGTCTATCAATCTCGTCTCCTTCAAATAGTTCCTGCATTTTTCTAAGATTCTATCCACTTACATCCATCCAAAGTCATCTAGATTTTCATACGATGTAATGTAGCTTATCTTGCTTTATTACTCTAGGTGGTTTATCTGAACAAATAACTATTTTTTTTCTATGCAAACAAAGAAAGACATAGTCACCTTATGGACTAAGTGGATAAAGCTTCGTGGGCTCGTCCAACAAATTGTTTGAGTTTGACCAAGCTAAATGAACGTGCTCTGTGCTGCTAATGAAGAAGAATTTGAAAAGTTTACTGGAGCACCCATGACCGTTCATGATTCCAATATTTTCGTGTCTTGCTCATCCCACTCTAATGTCTGGCAAACACTTTGTGTTAAAGGACATGCCATTTTACGAGGTCATTGGCTCGCTAATGCTGAGATAAGGCAAGCCCTTTTAGATGAGTGTGAGAAGAAATGCCAGGAAAGCACTTTACGTTAGGCTCCTACTTCCGCTTCCCGTCTAGCTTCAAGTTTTATGCCCCAGCCAACTAAAACAAAACCCATGCCTTGCCCAGCTAGGAAGAGTCAAGCTCAAGCACAAGTAACCGCCTCTAATGAAGTTACTATTTCATATGGCGTTGAGCATATTGAGGCTCTTGAGCACATTGTTCCGCCAATAGTCACTAAAGAGGAAGAAGAAAATAAATGGTTGTCAACCTATGGTCCGACTTTCATGAAAAGTAACAAAAAAGGTTGTTTAAAGTCCTTGAAATTATACCTTCTCTGGCTAAGAAGGAGAAGACGACTGCCAATAAAGGTTTAGGCTCAAAGTTCATTCCTGTTTTCCTTACTATTGTCGTTTCCCCTACTACTCCAATTGTCAAACCACCTTTGAGGAGATCTCATTCTATTGTACCAAAGAACCCGTGACTATTCTGGGAGAAGTCCTAAACTCACAAGGTCCCTCTATAGTAGTTGCACATATAGACGTGTCTGATCAGGAAAAGCTAGATGAACTGCTGAATCGCTTCCCCACGTTCATAGATATGGAGCCACCTGTGTCTAACATGAATGACGTCTTCCGGCCACCCAATGAATCCTTGTAAATGTTAACAGTGGCCCTAAGCAGAGTTTCATCACTCGGGTCCTTTTAGGACTTCGAATGAGGCCATAAAGGCAATCATGAGCTTGAAAGAGTATACAACCATGCAGACAGTAGAATTGGTAAGAAGCATTCTACCATTTCCTTATTGTGTCTTCCTATTTCCCAAACTTCATCTGATTTTTGTTTTTCTTAGATTGTAGCTGGGGTTTGAAATCTGACGAGGCAATGCAACCATCTATTCCAAAGGTTGGAAGCGGTTGAGAAAATTAGGGCCTACACGGCTCAAAATGTGGACGACCTACAAGAGCTGTGTGTTGAATTGGAGGCGACTAAGGCAGTTACAGTTGTGACTAGAAAAGCTACTAAAAAGGGAGTCGACTTGCTGAAAAAAGCAGAACTAGATAATAAGACACTTCAAGCGAAGGTGCGACAGTTAGAGCTAGAGAATGCCTTTTAACTCCGCTAAGGCCAAAGTAGAAGAAAAGGGTACCCAGCTAAAGCTTGACCTCAAGCAAAGCCAGGCCGACTTCGTCAAGAGGAAGAAAAAGCTTAAAGTAGCTTACCAAAAGTAAGTAGATGACATGTTCTTCTACGGCTAAAACTGTTGCATGAGAAAGCACAGAATTAGTGGCGACATTCCCAATATTCCATCTAATGATGACGAAGACAAGTCGAACGAGGGCATCCCTGCAGCGGATGGGCATGATGTGTAGGACAAGACTATTGAAGCTTGGTTGAGTACCGCTATAAATTAGAATGTTCTGGTTGGTTGGCCTATTCTTTATCTTTCTTTTATAAAAGACACATTTGGTTCTTTAGGTATTTGGTTGTGTAAAAATATTATTGGTCGTTTTAGCCTTTTGCTGTAAGACATTGATCATTCAAGCCTTTTATTTTTCGCTTTTACAAAACAATTGATTATAGTTTGGGCCTGTAAGTACTACTTTTTGCTCATACATTTGAAAATGCATGCCCTCTAGTGTTAGATTTATGTGATTCTTTTTTTATTTGTGATTTATGTCATATGGATTTTGTCGTTTTGGCTTTATGTCATCTAACTTTTACATTGTTTAGCCAATTTTGGCTTCATATCGTTTGAATTTTGTATTAATAGTCGTTTTGGCTCTATGGCTTATGCCACTTAGCCTCTACCATTTGGAGTTCCCATTTGGCTTACTCTTGTTTGATAAGGGTCATACTTCAACTTTTAGTTGATTGAAAGTGATGTATATACAAATAGTGAGCTTTATTGATAATAATTCTTCAAATTTGCTACATCCAAGGACGGAGTAGTGGTGTTTCATCCATCGTTTGTAGATAGTATACCATTGACTCTCCTACTTTGGTTACAATATATAGGTCTTCCCAATTAGCCTGAAAGGTTATTGGCTCCTATTTTTGCTAAATTTTTTAAGACCCGTCTCAACACCAAATCTCCTAGACAGAGTAGCCATTGTCGTGTTTTCTTAGTGTATTGAGCAATGACCTCTAGTGATATGAAACTATTTGAATAGCTGCTACTTATTGTTTCTCATCCGCCAAATTCAAACATCTTTCTAAATCAACAATATTACTCCCAATCTCTTGCATGACTATTCTTCATGTGGGCATTCCAATTTCAAGATAACCATTTCCATCCCGTAAGCTATGGCAAATGGTGTGGCCCCAACGGATTTTATGTTGGTCATCCGATAAGCCCATAAAACATTGGTCAATTCATTTACCCATTTTCTTTTTATCTCCTCGAGTCATTTCTTTAAGGAATTCAACAATGTCTTATTTGTGGTCTCTGTCTGCCCATTGCTTTAGGGGTATTGGGGTTGCATAGAAATTTTTTATTTTCAACTTCAAACAGAATGTTTAAAAGACATTATTGTCAAACTGTGGCCTGTTGTCTATGACAATTGCTTGGGGAATTCCAAAACGGAACACAATATTCTTTCAAAAAACTTAGAGACATCTTTGTCCTTGATGCCATCATAGGCTTCTAGTTCTACCCATTTGCTAAAATAGTTTGTTGCCAAGAGTAATAGTTTTTTCTACGTCACGTCGATTGGAAGCGAGCCAACTATATCCATCCCCCCATTATACAAATAGTCAAGGACTTGTAATCGAACTGAGGCATTTAGATGGTAGTCGTAGTATAGGAGCATATCTTTGGCATTGATCACATTTCCTGACATAACTTTCTACATCCTTCTTCATGGTGGGCCAATAATAGCCTTAAAAATAGGCACGATATGTCAGAGTCTGTCCAACCGGAGGTGCTTTTGATAGACCATCCCTCCAACTTTTCTATCTGAGCATCTACTAAAGTGAAGTAACGAGCTATGCATTCATCTCTAGCATCATACTCTCATTGGATTTACCCAGCCACTAGTTGTGAATCGCTTCTGACTTTTACTTTTGTAGCCATGAGAGCCAAGGCTAGATCGAGCCCAACTAAGATTGCTTCATATTTCGCCTCATTATTAGATGTTAGGAAATTGATCCGAACGGTTTGTATCATATATCATATTCACTCAATTCAATCGCCCATTTCATCATTCATCCAAACATATCCGACTTATGCAGTGTGACTCGCAATGGTTGATTTGTTAACACCGTTATTTGGTGAGCTTGAAAGTATGGATGGAGCTTTTTAGCGGTAATCCACAATGCCAAGGTTGTCTGTTCCACTTGGGAATATCATGTTTTTGCATCTATCAGAGCTTTGCTAATGTAGTAGATGAGTCTTTGCTCATTGTTCTGGTTGTGTCAGAATAATACAATGCTAACAACAAAATATGACACGACCAGGTACATGTACAGCTCTTCTCCAGCTTCAAGACTACTTAAGATTGGTGGTTCTATGAGATACTGCTTGATGTCCTCAAATCCATGCTCACATTTGTCAATCTAGCCAAATATTTTTGCTCCCCGAAGTGTGTTAAAGAAGGGTCGGAGTTTATCTGTGAAGCGTGCTATGAACCGACCCAATGTAGCTAGACACCTAATTAAGTGTTGCATTTCTTTCTTGTTAGTAGGAGCAGGAATTTCTAACACTGCTTTGACTTGAGTCGGATTCACTTTGATCCCCCTTTGTGTTACCATAAATACAAGAAACTTCCCATCACTAACTCTGAATGAGAATTTGAGTGGGTTAAGCTTCATGTCATACTTGCGCAGTAGGCCGAATGCTTCTTCCAAATAAAAAATATGCTTAGAGCAAGTTCTACTTTTGACGACTATATTGTCGATATAAACTCCCATCATTCAACCTATCAAAGGCTTGAAAATAAGAGTCATCATCCGTTAGTATGTAGCTCCAATGTTCTTCAACCCAAACGCATAACCTTGTAACGGTACAACCCCTAAGGTGTAATGAATGTCGTTTTCTCCTCATCAGGTGGAAACATCAGTATCTGGTGGTATCCAGAGAAGGCATCAAGAAATGACAACATTCCATGCTTGACTCTGGCATCTACTATTTGGTCTATCAGGGCAAAGGGAAGTTATCTTTCAAGCAAGCTTCATTCAAATCTGTGTGGTCCATGCACACTCGTCATTTTCTTCATTTCTTTGGTACTACCACCATATTTGCTAACTAATCTGAGTAGGTTACCTCTCTAATAAATCCTACGTCTAGTAGCTTCTTACTTCTATCTACATAATTTTCTAATGATCTGGATGGAAGTGTCAGACTCTTTGTCAAATGGGTTGTGTTGTAAGAAAGATGTTCAATCTATGAGAGGCCACTACTGGGTCTATTCCAAGCATGTCCGAGTGGCTCCATCTAAAGATATCATTGTTTCACGGAGCATTTGGCCAAAATGACCACATTCGTCCCCGATTAGTAGAGAATTGGCATAAGTCATCTACTCTTTATTTTCCAATACAGATGGTTGTTGCAGTGGGTCGACTGCCAACAAGTCTCTATCCTCTTATTTTTCTTTGACCTGATGCTGTAATTGATATTAGTCCTCTCTAGTTGATGATTCGGGCTCGTTTTTAGTTGGGCCAATGCGCTCGGACTTTATTGCCACTTGGTAACAATGTCAAGCAGCTAGCTAGCTTCCATGTAGATTTACTTGCCTGAACTCTGTCAAGTAACTTACATTTGATGGTAGGTGAATGGAATGACTTTCATCTTGTGCAACCATGACCGTCCCATGATGGTGTTGCATCGAAATAAATCATCCACTATAAAGAATTGTATGTTGAGAGTGGGTGGGCCGGCTTGGATGGGGAGCACAACATCACCGAAGGATATTGTGGTGGCCTCATTCAACTCGAACAAGACTCAATCCAGATTTTCTAATGCAAATGAATAATGCCTCATTTGCCTATAGGCTGACATCTGAAAACAAATTAGCAAAACTTCCTAGGTTGACTAGGATTCTCTGTACGTCAAATCCATCGAGCCCAACATCAGCATCAAAACATCCTCATGCAAAATGATCACCCAATTAGGGTTAATTAGAGAGAAGATGATTGGGTCGTCGACTAATCGGGCACTTTCGACATTGAATGTGCATTAAATTACACTCACTCTTTCCTTATTGTGGTTGTGCGAAGCATCCTCCTCCTTTGCTGTTTAGAGTGATATTTTTCATTTATTAGTCACCTGTGAATTTAGTTAATTACCGCTAAGTGCACTATGGGAGAGACAGGAGTTCTCTCCAGTGCTTCACATGTTGTTTCCTCATGTCCACCAGTTGTTCGGACATACTACTTGAGATGTCCAGCCTTGATTAATTTTTCTGCCAAGTAGTGCAAATGTTTGCACTCTTCTATGGTGTGCATGTGCTTCTTATGATAAGAACATCACCGTATCCGATCTCACCAGGATGGGTCGGCTTTGATGGGCTTTAATCACGTAAACTCGAGCATCTATCGGATCAGTGGGAGGATTCTTTCATAAGGGACAGTCAACGGAGTGAGCTTGGGCGTTTATCGTCATTGTTGTCCCTCTTATCTCCAATTACCCTCTCTTAACAGGTCACTTGAAAGCTTTGAACTCCCAGCCTCATTATATTTTATTGATCGACTAGTAACCATGATTTGTTGAGATGCTACTCGAACATCGTCCTCAAGCATGGCATATTTGTCTGCATATTTGAAGAAATCATCCATTGATGCGCTTGGCTTCTTGGCGAAGGACATGAAAAATGGAATGTCTGGACTGATGCTCCATTTGAATTGAATATTTATAGGATGACATCCATGCTATATGATCCCACCTAAAGCACCGCTTACCCGAATCGCTTCATGAAATCCCTCAATGATTCATTCTCCTACATCTTAATGTTCTATAAGGTGCTTATATTTTACTTTTAGCGAGTAAAACATAAATAATGGTTGACGAAGGCCTCGAGACATTCCAAAAGGAATTGATAGAATTCTGCGGGAGTTGGTGGAACTAAGAAAGAGTTGGACCATGGAAGCTAGTCAGAAAGACTTTGCACAACACATCATTACCTATATCCAACGTCATCTGCTGCCAAAAGTGCATCAGATAGTAGAAAATGGTCATTTGCCCCATCATATATTGTGAATTTAGGCTCCAAAAACCCCCTAGGTTGCTCATAGTTGATCATGTGGAGGCCAAACCGCATTGAGAGCATGTCATCCAACTGTCTGCTTATTGGCCTAGAGAGGCTTTCATCGTCGGATCATTTTCTAGTGGCAGTTTTGGTACTGTACGCTAGGGAAAATGGCTTGGTGATGTCTCATTGTTTGGTTGGCCCAATCGTGTTTTCAAAGATTCTAACATGCATAGCGGTCCCAACACTACTCTCTTCTAAGGTCCAAGAAAGGCGTTTGAAGGCCACGAGCCCCATTCATGACCCCTTTTATGTTTCTCTAACTGAACTTGCAATCTCTTCTACTTGAGTTTGGTTAGTTGCGGGTTGCAATGGTTCTAGCAATGTTGGAGAATTGCTAGTAGACAGTTCCTCGTCCACTTGTAAGGACAAGTCAACATAATGACTAGAAATTCTCTTCATTTGGCTTTAATCTAATCTCAAAGTTGTCTATTAGCTAGGGGTGTGACAATTTTTTGAACAGCGCCCCAGGGCCATTTGCCCCTATAACTCCTGATTTTCCTACTTCAACTATTTTGCATGTTGGAGCAGGCCTTGTATATGTCTCTTATATTCCTCTTGATTTCGTTCTATTTTTTCTTGTCAAGCCTAGAAGCACTCGTCAATGTTTTTTGAATGGGTTGCAAGAAGTGTGTTAGTCATTGCATTTTTTTAGGCTTTTGTATTTGTTCCCACAGACGACATCAATGTTGATACACATAACCAAAATGATAGTGTCTAACTACCCTCCATGTGATGCAGATGGTGCTTGCACCTACACGTACGAAATAGGTTTCTAAGCACACCCCTTCGAAGCTTAAGTCAGGAATGGAAGACTTGAGCAAAAGTTGTTTTTTGAAAAAAATAAAAATAAAAAATAGCAGCATACCTTTCTTGTGTTGAAGAATGGTTATTTATTCCTTGACCAAATATAATGTTTTCTCATGTGCCTTAATTGTGTCTTTGATTGCGTGTTACCGTCTTTAATGTCAATAATTGTCAACCCATAACATTTATTGGGCCTTAATGAGCCTTAAAGTCTGACATTTTAGCCTCGTATTGGTTACATCAATCAATGCACTTAATTCTCATTGCAGTTAATGCTTGGCAGACGGATATGCATAGTATCTGGTTGGTTTATGTTTGTTTAGTACCCTGGGGTGGACAGAAATGTTACATGGCTCTTATGCAAAACATGCACCGCTCTAAAATAGAGTGTAGGGATCATGTCAGATGGTGGTGAGCGTCCCACAACACCTACTTTATATCCAATCTACTAAGAAAATTGAAATTAAAAAAGAAAAAATTGAAATGGGAAGAAAATTTGTCTCCTTTCCACTTATTTATTCAATTTGAGTGGATTGGCCTGACCCAACCCGATGTTGAGGTGGGCGTAAACAATCATTTTCAATACTCAATTTGAGTTTTGATGAAGTTTTTTCAACCCAAAGTCAATTTGGATTAGATTCAAGTTAAGGTATAAACAACTCGAACCTAATTCGAATCCAATTTAGTGTTTTTATAATATTTATGATATATATTATATTATATAATAATATTCATTTTCATTTTATATTTTTAAGAAAAAATATCAAATTATATTATACCATATACTTTTTTAATTCTTTTAGAAAAACATATAAATTTATGTTTTTTGTTGTTATCATGAAAATTTTAACTTAATTGCTTTAAATTTTCATATAAATACATGGAAAAAAGCTTTGAAAAAAAATTATAAATGGATTTCGAATTATACAACCTGATCAACTCAAGTCTAATCCCATCAACTTGAATCTAACTTAAACAACCCAAACTTAGAGAAATGGGATTGAGTTCAATTTAGGTTAAGCACCTTGTATTAAATGTCAGGTTAGGATAAACTTAGGTTAACTATTTCTTAATTCATATAGGATTTGGATTAGCCGTGAATCCAACCAACCCGTCCAAATTATAACCAAGCATTAATTTGTTCTCTCAAAGTCATAATTTTACAAAAATTTATAAATCTTCTATAGTCCAATATATATTATATTAATGAAAAATTGTAATCTTGCAGAACGGTCAACCATCTCATTATTAGGTGTACTAAGAATTAATGTCCCTTGCTTCAACAATATTTTAGCTTAAAATTATATATGAAGTTTGTTTGCTTCATTCTAGCATATTAGTGCATTCACACAATACATGTCAAATCAAACTAAATTAAACTAATAAATTATATTTGAGGTAAAATAATCATGTGGTTACTAATGTAGCTTTGTAAATTATCATAGATTAAGAAAAGTGACATGTGAAGGAGCTTCATTGAGCCTATTTAGAACTTTTTGTTCTTATGAAATGGTATACATATAGGTTATGTTTGGTTCCGGAAAGTATAAAGGAAAGAAAAAAAAATATTAAGGAAAATGATTTTCTCATGTTTGATTGTCCTATGAAAAATATCAAAGAAAAACAAATATAATTAAAACTAATTAAAAACTTATGTATTTTTAAATTATTTAATCTTTATATTGATGAGTTAAAATAAATAAAATGAGTTTGAAGTAACAAAAAAAAATAATTTATCAACTTTTAATCTATTTTTTTTATTTTCCTTCACTTTTTCTTTCCTTCTACTTTTCCTTTGTATTTTCTTTCCTCGCATTTTCCCTCAAATTTTCCGGGAACCAAACATAGCCATAGGTATTGACAAATTGGAACTTTCTATGTGATGAAGAATTGTTTATTTGAAGAGATAAAAACCCAAAGATCTAAAAACTTTTTACATCTTCTCTTGAAAGACAAGAATTTCTCCTCCCTTTACAATGGGGGGTAACTTCCATTTTTATAGCTATTTTGTCATTATTACAAGCTTTTTCTTTGCCCCGTTGGTCTCAACCTTTTGTCAATCATGCTTTGTTCCTTTTAGGCCAAATTTTTGGGTTGGGTAGGTTTTACTGGTTGGTGGGAGGATGGTGCCTCGGTAAAGGTCATCTAATTTTATGCACCTCTAGTGCCCCACCTGCAAAACCCATATAAAGTACTAATGTATTTTATTTAAAATTGTGATATCTACATATTTTAAAGAAAAGAACTTGAAAAAGTATATTATTTCAATTGCCTATTTTATTTTGAATGGAAAGATGGTTTGGTTTTTCCCATTTTGTTCCAAAGTTTTGCATGTAATCTTCCCATGTTGCCACTTAATCCAAAGTTTTAGATATACAAAGGTGTGATTTGATATTTGAATTTTTTTAGGTACATGGTAGTTTGATTGTATTTCCAAAATAGAAGTATCGAAAAGAATATGTGAATACGTAATTCATAATTTATGTCCATATTTTAAATCCTAAACTCAATTTTCTTAAACCTAAATTCATATTAATTCGATTAAACCCATTAAATTGTTTATACCAATCCTATCAATATTTAATCATAAGTACGATAAATCAATAATCAATCAATAACACATATGATACCTAAACAAAGATTTACTCTAAACTTCAATGAGTGCAAAAACCATGAATCCATCTTCCACAAATCTATTATGAAAGAAGAGTATGCTACCTATGAAACTATGAATCCATCTACCACAAACCATGAGTCCATCCACCACAAATATACCATGAAAGAAGAGTACAAACTTTTACCTAGTCTAGATGCTACTTATGAAACCATCAATTCATCTACCACAAACCATGAATCCATCTACCACAAATATATTATGAAAGAAGAGTATAACTTTTACCTAGTCTAGATGCTACCTACCCCATCAAACTTATATATCAACCAACACTTATATTTTGTCACATAGCAAACTCTTGTGCTCCTAGGTGGCTATATTAAGGCTTGATAGCTCAAACAACTTGTGTCTTTCCTCCCTGAACGAACTTCCAAGATTTTCTTGGGCAAATCTTGATTCAGAGGGTTTAGAAACTAAGGAAGAATGATGATAGCTCTTAGCATTTTTTGGGCCTCTCTAAAATAATTTTTCAATTTGTTTTTATACGAAAACCCTAACCTTGAGACCAAAGTTGTGAGGTGTTTAAGCACCCTCAGTGCGGCTCTTGAGCGTCCTCCAATGTGGTACTTGAGCGCCCTCCATTGCGGTGCTTGAGCATCCCATGTTGGACAGTTGCTTTCTAGCATCTATTGCTTGCTTTTTTTGCTCATCACGTTGGACAGTTGCTTTCTAGCATCTATTGCTTGCTTTTTTTGCTCATCACGATAAAATATGGATTTTATCACGTACAATTTTGTCAAACTTGGTCATTAGGATCATATAAGTATTTCTATGCTTTAGTATAGAAATAAAATCCCAAAGTAGAAATCTAAGAGTCCGCTTCCTCTCTCTCTTTCCCTCTCTTGTTTGTTAGTTTGATTGCCTAAGCTTAGCACCAATGTGGAAGTGGTATTATGATGGAAGATCTTTTAGTGTTTTTGAACCAAGAAACTTGAGGATTTAACCTTATGGTAAAGGTTTTGATTCGATGACTCAAACCAACATCAATTTAAATAATAATAATAAAATTAAATGATTGCATCCATTTGAATAATACATCTCTTTATTTGAAATTTGAACCATCCTCTATAATCATCTCAAGTGCATCACTTTTCAGATGAAGACATAATTAATTGCTCATTCAGTAAGATGCCATGGTATTCACCAATTAAAATAGAAAATAGTAACATTGATAATTGTAGTTTCACCGAGTCTAGTACAGTCATTTTGAATCTCAAAAATGTTGTCAACTTAAAATTCTTAGGAGAATTTTTTAATTGAACTTCAAAATTCTCAGCATGATTAGCAAGAAATAAAAGCTTTAGAAAGTTTCCATCTAGCTTTGAATCATCATGACCATGGAAATAAGGGTGGCAATTCATGTTGGTGGGTCGTATGGAACTCGTATCAAAATCTGGACATTCTATTGAACAAATCAACCCAAACACAAGACAAATAATAACCGGGTTAAAAACATAAATCTACGTACTTTATAATTATTAAATAGGTTTTCATATTTAATAATCATGTTCAATTACATCTCAAATAAACCAATATGATTAACACCCCAACTAGAAATGTTTATGACTCAATTAACTTATTTGTTCAAAAATAAATTTAAAATGAATCAAATATAGGATAAATAGTTTAGAGTTATAATTAAATCAATCAACATGATTATTAAATGAATCGGTTTAGATGAAATTTATGTTGTACAGGTTGACCCAAAACTACCTATTTATTACACGGATTATACATGTCGACATCTAATTTAACCCTAACACAAATATACTTAACCCAAACCTACAAAACCTATGTTGGATTCAAGTCATGTTGTCGAATCTAATCAAACTTTGTTACTCTTAAACACAATCTCTAATCTTAGAAGAAATAGAATGCAATCAATTTATGTATTCCAGCAAATTCAATATTCAGTTCAAAAAACAGAGCTTCACACTACAACCAAGCTTAGTTACAGGTAAATAGGCTCCCACATGAATTTCAAACTTATATAAAAATACTTAAATAACAAATGAGTCACAACCTATTAAGAGCCTGTATGATATAAAACCAGTTCAAGCCAATACATTACGTCTGGCTTTCTCATTCTTCTCTTTCATTTCTATTAGGGTGCATTTACATTTACATTAATACTATTGATGAAGGAATCAAAATCTTGATAATAATAAGTTTTAATTCGATATTTCATCCATATTATCATTTCTAATCAATACTTTAAACAAAATAATGAATAGAAAGTTAGATTAGATATGTCATTCCCTAACTCTATTTCTAACCTTCAATATATATTCTTCGTTTAATGAAGTACTTGGGATGGATTTACCATCTCTACACAAATAACAACATATCATGACTAATTGTCAAATAAGCACCCTCTTGGGTAGTTAAAGCATAAAAATGTACAAGGAAACAAAAAGGCACAAAAGGAAATGCAATAGGAAAGATTGATCATGAAATTCATTTTCAGTCTGCAGCCAAATAGGGTTTTCAGTTTCCCAAAAAGCATACTCCTACCAAATTAGGATGCATATGTACACCACATACAAGTTAAAACACAGAGTCAATCAACCTAAATAACAGTTAAAATCCTTTCTCAGGAAAGAAAAAGAAAAAACTAACAATAATGACAATTAAAGTTCCATAACAGGCTCACTGTTAATCAAGCAACATCCAGTGTTCCATATTTATCAGCCTATAGGGGATCCATCATCTATGCTTCCAAAGTTGTTCTACCTACAAAAGGGTTAACATAGAGGCAGAAAACATCAGTTTTGTACAGAGCAAAGGGTGTATAGTTGTAAGAGGTAGATCTGGTTTACACTCTTAGCAGCACAAGTATACAGAGACTTCAACGTTCCACCAGCATATCCAACGTTAATGTAACAGCTCTCTCACAAGGGACCTCACTGCAACAAGAAAATAGAGTGATTAAAACTTAAAACAGGACCTAACCAGAAGATTTAAACTCATCATTTTGGTATGGCAACCAATCAGCCATACAGTATTGAAGTAATGAGTTCATTTCGAGGGAAAAAAAAAATGGAGGCAGATAATCCATTTTTTATCCTACATTTCCTGATAAATTTAATGAAGTGCCTCAAAGTACAGTCATGTGTGGGGGGGTAAAAACAAAAAGAAAGGTGTAGAGGTCAAAATGAGTTCCAACCTTAATCAGTGTTGTGAGACTGATCATGCTCAATAAAATCTAATGCATCTTCCTTGGAGACAACATTGACATGGCTGACTCTGTTTTTATGTGTCACCCCATATATCTTGTCAGCAACTTTCACAAGCTCCGGACGGAATGTTGTGGTTATGAACTGAGTATTAGCCATGTCTGCCAGGCGACGAATCATATCTACCAAAAAAGTAGTTGAGGATTTCCTACCAATGCAAAGCAATTCAAAAACAGAGAAATAACTAAAGAAGGGGAAAATAGCTGTGACCAATACATTTACCAATACTACTTAAGTTACCGAGTCACTAGTAGCATTGTCCCAAAAGAATAACCAAATTCTTTCCTTTCCTAGCATTTTTCATTATTTTATCTTTGATAGCATAATCATAGGTATTATTTTCTAGCCTTTTTTTAGACAATTATCCTGTATATATTCATATGTATTCCTATGCAATAAACAGAGAAAAAAATACTCACAAATGCTTCTAGATCTGAACAAAAACATGACACCAGAGCTAGAATTTTCAGTGTCTTAATCACTATCATTCTCCATGCTATGTGCCTTCATTGCCAGGAATTTTATTTTATTTATTTATTTTGTTCTTTGGAACATATTCCATCAGTTTTTGACCTTCTGTTAGAAACTGCTGCTTTAGATCAGGCCATCACTGCCTCTATTTTTTTCTGAACTTCAGATCCTTTCTTCCCCTCATAATGTCAATCACTTCAAACACTAATTCCTCAATATCGAACCAAACCACAACAAGGGGAGTTATTTAGAGTGAGCACAGTTGGTAAATACATATATTAAGGGCATGGTTCAAAGTCGTGGTCACGGTCATTGACTCAAAGGGTCCTGGATACATCGGTCTCAACATCTCAACTCGATATCAAACGATATGCAAAATAAGATAGATAAAAATTATTAAAAAAAAAAAAATACAATAAAATAAGTTTAAAATTTTAATACAATAAAATGCTATGAAAATTAGAATTGTTCGAAGAATTTTTAATGTTGAAATTGAAAACAACCCAACTTTTTAATTACAAAACTCAAATAAAAAAATGGAAAGTTGCAATGAATCCCACACATTAGCATTTAAAACAATAAAGTAACACATTACTACCATACAATTTATATCACATATATTAGCATTTAAAATAATAAGAGAATGACTATTTTATCTTATCAATATATTCATGTGTGGTTTCCTATAAAAAAAAATAATAATAAGAGAATGCATTCCCCCCTGGCATTCAATTCCCGAATTCTCAAACCCACACCACGAAAAGAGAGAGAGAGGAGCACCCTAGTTTGGTAGAAGCAGAGGGCTTCCTTTGTAGCACACAACAAAGCAGAGAGAGATGAGAGACCAACACCCAGGATCGTCATCAATGGAGGACTAGGGAGCTGATATTTCTCACCAATCACCACAGTAACACTGCTAGCATGAAAGCACTACAATCCATCGATTGCGAGGTCAACAATGAAACGCCCTCAACCTCCTCTTCTTATACACCTCAAAGACAGTCAGGGGTTGGATTGAAAAAATTTTCAAAGGCTTTACCAGGGTCTTCCTCTTCATCACAGGTCTTCAATCATGGGTTGTGAAAACCTTTTCCTTTTGAAGAGAATCACTGATTTTTGATAGGTTTCTCAATTTTAGTTGTTGTATCATGTTCTTTTGTTGTTATTTAAGGAAAATTTTGATTTTTGAGTTGAACTTAGGAATTTGTCTGCAACTCAGATGATCCACCCAAGTCAACTTAGAATCTCAACCAAGTCAACTCAGAATCTCAACCGAGTCCATTGAGTTTAATCAATTTGTGGTAGAGTCTTTTTTTTAAGATGGTATCGGATATCGGACATAGCATGGAAAGTGTCTAGTCACACCGGAATCATCCTATACTTTGAACCTTGATTAAGGGTAAAGGGAAGTTGAGTCATTTCATTAGATCCATGGAGAGCAAGGATGATCCAAGGTTTATTGTGTGCAATGAAGAAGACTCTTAAACCATGTCATGGCTTTGGAATTCTATGCAGTCAGAGATAAGCCACACATGGATGTTCCTCTCAACAACCAAGGAAATTTGGGAGTTGTGGGTCATACCTATTTAAGGGATGCAACCCAAATCTTTGAACTAAAGGCAAGGATTCACAACACCAAACAAGGTACTTTTTCCATAATTAAGTACTACAATGTTATTTAAAGTCTTTGGCTTAAATTTGGTTAGTATCAAAATTTAAGACTGAAGTATAGCATAGATGCAGCAATGCATCAAGAGTTCATTGAACAAGAGAGGGTGTATGATTTCTTAGTGGGTTTGAATGTGGAACTTTATCTAGGGTCCAAATTCTCAAAAAGAGCCACTTCCATCTCTAAACAAAGCCTTTGCGATTGTTAAAGGAGAAGGAAGGAGAGATGTAATATTAGAAAAGGGAAGCATTGTGGATGGAATTGCTTTAGCCATCTCAAAACCAAGTGGAAATGAAGGAAATGCTACGGTGCAGACTCTAGCAAAAACAAAGGAAAGAAAACAAGTGACAAAGACTCTTTATGGTGCAACTATTGCAAGAAAAATAGGCACACAAGGGAAATTTGTTGGAAGCTTCATGGCAAGTCCCCCAAAATTCTTTTTGGGTAATTGGATAGAGGGCAAACTCTGGCTATAAATCATAAGTCAACCTTACTGAAAATGGAGGAAAAAAATACAAGAAGAAAGCTTTGACTGAGAAATGGTTCTCAACAAAAAGGAAATAAACAAATTTAAACAATTTCATTTCTAGGCTGGAAAAACCCGAGGGGTATGGTCATTTCACTTAAACAGGTAAGTATTCCCCTACCTTGAGTGTTCTAAAAATCACTTACCCAGATGATCAAGGGTCTTCAAGCCACATGACCATAGCTACATTCCATGCCAAAAAAATCAAAAGATTAAAATTGTAATGGTACCTTAGTAATTGTGACTGGTCAAGGTGGATGTCTTCCTAACATCTTCTCTAACCTTAAGAAATGTCCTACACATTCCAAATCAATAAATTTATTGTCTATTCCTCAAATTACTAAGGGTCTAAATTGATCAGCAAAGTTTACACGATCTAAATGCTTTTTTCAAGACCTTATAGTTAAAGTGATTGGACATGCTAGAGAAGATGGGGGACTGTATCTCCTTGAAGATGAAAGTGGAACAACATGTCATACTCCTCATACCTACTTGTCAGAAAATCCTACTATAATTGAGGAACAAGTTTGGTTATTCCATCTTCGTCTTGGTCATCCACATTTCTTATTGTTAAAAATATGATTGAAAAGCTAATGTTCAAAACTTCCATTGTGATGTTTATGAGCATGCTAAACATTACTGTGTATCTTTTCTTTTGGGTAATAAGAAAAGTTTTGTTCCATTTAGCTAGATGCATAGAGAGGCTTGGGACACACTAAAGTTCATAGCAACTATAGGGTAAGCTGATTTGTTTTGTTTGTTGATGACTACACTTTGTTTACTTGATTATATATATATATTTTTTGACAAGTGTTTACTTGATTATATCTCATAAAGCAAAAATCCAAGGTCAGTACAATCTTTCCCTTTTTATCACAATACACTAAAAAACCAGTTTGATGCCAAAGCCCTAGCAATAAGGTCAAACAATGGAATAGAGTACTTCAATCAATACCTCTTTGCATCCAAAAAGAAGGAATCATTCACTATTCCTCTTGTAGTGATACTTCCTAACAAACCGTTATAGTTGAGCGCAAAATAAACATCTATTGAAGATCACTAAGTCTTTGATTTTTCAACCAAATGTTCCAAAATCATTTTGGGGAGAGGTTGTTCTAACTGCTACATATTCATAAATAGGATACCCTCTCTGATGGTTAACTATGTTAGCCCTATTAAACACCTTTTAGAATCTATCCAAAATTTAATGGTTTCTATCAACTTTCTCAAAAATCTTTAGGGGCGTAGCCTTTGTACATATACATGCCCACCAAGAAAGAATCTTCACCCAAGAGCCCTTAAATGTATGTTTGTTGGCTACTCTCTTACAAAAAAAGGGCTACAAGTGCTATCATCCAGCTTCTAAATGGTTTTTTTGTTCATAATTAATACATGTCTTGTTCCTAATAAAAACAAATGGGTTTTTTCTTTTTTTCTTTTTTTTTGTTACTATGGATGTATCCTTCAATGAAAAACAACCTTTTTTTCCTAATCCTTATCTTCAAGGGGGGCTTCTTCAGAAGATAAGGAATTCTTTCCTACCTCACCTACTCTTCCTATCCTAGAGAACTCTACCAAAACTGTCCAACCTGAGAGGCCAAACTTTTCAGTTGTACTTACTCCAGAAATTACCTCAAAAACTGCCCCACAAAATGCCTCAGAAACTGCACCAATCATACCCAATTTCTCCACAGCAGCTACTCTAGAAAATACCTTAGAAAATGGCTGAGAAACTGTACTAGAAGCTGCCCCTGCGTTACCTACACAAAAACTCAGATTTGAATCCTATCAACCAAGGTCAAAGCAGGAGGATCTTCAAGTGCCACTCAAGGTCTTATCCAAGGAGGAAGCAGCTGGCCCTAAAAAATCCACATATTCCAGTCGTTCAACCAGAAAAAGGCACTAATTTTGTTGATCCTGATTCACCAAAAAAGAGTAATGGTTTTCTTAGCCTTAATGATCTCGATTTGCCCATTGCCCTCAAGAAAGAAAAAAGACAATGTACTCAGCACTCTTTTAGCCATTTTGTTTCCCTAGAAAAGCTATCACCTCTTTACCAAGCCTTTGTCTCAAAATTACATTCTATGGAGACACCAAAAACCGTCCGAGAGGCACTTAGAAATGACAATTGGAGAAAAGCAATTGATAGAAGAAATGAGTGCACCAGTAAAAACTAACCCATGGGAGGTTGTTGATCTTCCCATAGGAAAAAGCAATGTATGTTGCAAATGGATGTTTACCACGAAGTTTAGGGTTGATGGCACACTAGAAAGATATAAAGCAAAATAGTGGCAAAGGGGCACACTCAAAACTCATGGAATTGATTACCACAAACCTTTGCACATACGGCAAAGATGAACACTATTCAGATTCTATTGTCCTTAGCTTCTAATCTTGATTAGTCATTACAACAACTAGATGTCAAGAAACTATGAAATGGGAAGAACCTATGAAAGTCTAATGTGATAAGTAGTCAGCCATCAGTATTACACAATCCAGTGCAACATAATTGAACTAAGTGGAAGTGAAAAGATATTTTACAAAGAAAAACTTGAAAACCAGTTTATTTGTACTCCTTATATTCCTACCGAGGGTCAACTAACTGATATTCTAACAAAGGGGCTTCCTACTCGATCGTTCCAAACTATCTTAAGCAAGCTGGGAAAAATATCTATTCTTCAGCTTGACGGGGAGTGTTGGAAAATCTGCTACCTTGTATGGCAGATTACTGAAGATTCTTCCAACTCATATGAGCCAATTGAGGAACATTGAATTTCCGTTATACAATTGTATCTAGAATTACTTAGGATTCTTTCCTTTCCTAGCATTCTTCACTTTCATAATCATAGGCTTTATTTCCTAGGCTATTTTTAGACCATTATTTATATATATTCATGTGTTCCTATGCAATAAACAAAGAAAAAAATATTCTCACAAATATTTCTAGATCTGAACAAAAACAAAACTAAATGCATGAAATGAAGTTGCACGTAGAATGCAAAAATGTGTACACTATTAAGCATATATATGAATATCAATAAGCTTCTTAATATATTAAATTGTTACCTAAAACCATCATTTTCTTGCAGCAAACTACCACCTACTTATACCTCAGAAGTTGAACACAAACAAAGAAATACCACTACTACTTGAATAGATCTCGAGAATTGTGGACATGAGATCCTATCAAAGATCTCAACCTTCTCAAGGAGATTTCATGACCACAATTACAGACACTACAGCATTGTTCGCCAAAGTGATCCCAACCATTCCATCTTTCAACACAAGAAGTGGTAAAAGGATAATTAAGTGTATGTATTTGTATATTTGTCCAAATTCATGGTCATCAATGTAAGCAAACAGGTCTACATGTATTGATCTACACACTTGCTATGTAGACAGAAGTAGACCATAGAAATAATTTGAAGCTTTGGGTAGCTGTTACAAAGGCCTATTCTCCTAAAAGGGGATTGGGCAACGGGGGTGGAGCAGGTTGGATTGGCATTGAGGACAAGGGGGCGAGGGGAGTAGGAGTAATTTTAGAGTCTAATAAAAAACTTCTGAAAAATAAAATAAAACAAAATGCTATTTTTGCAAGTGAACATGCAAGCAAGTTGTGTGTGTGAGAGAGAGAGAGAGAGAGAAAGAGAGCAAGCCAGCATATAACACGATAAAAGATAGGATACTTCCAACAGCAGTTCTATACTGAGGATCAAGGGCAGCATCTATCTCATCAAAAAGATAAAAAGGAGCAGGATCACATCGTTGTATGGCAAAGATTAGTGTCAGGGCTACTACTGTTTTTTGACCCCCTGACAATTGCTTCATTGACTGTGTCTCCCCTTGCCCAGTAAAAGAAACCTGCAATAATTAATGCCAGTTAAAAGGAGATTACATTGGAACCAGAAAGGATTTAAGAATAAATTGACTGGTATTTGCTAGACAGTTTCAAAATTAACAAAATTCCTAATGTTCCTTGCCAATCATATCCAACAGAAAAAGCACTAAGAAGATGTTTATTGCATGCTTAACAGTTTAACATCCTCAAATATTTATTTATTTTCAAGAAATGAAATAAATGCCTCAACACAGGGGATACTTGCCTTCACTTTCACACCAATGTATTTTTCAACTCTTCCTTCCATGTCAGCTTCACGAGGCCCATCCTCATCATGGTCATCATCACCATGATCACCATCCTGTAGAAAGGAGACAAGTAATCATTTTAAAACTGAAACATTTAACAAACTAACGCATATAAAATTTTAGAAAGGATCTCCATATATTCTTCATATTCTCAAACAAACCACAAAAAATATGAAGAGATAGAAACTGCTTAAAGTAATAGTACCATTGAACCAATAAAACATAGAATATTCATTCCCTAAGCTGGTGAGGAAAACACGATTACTTTGGAAATGTAAATACAGATAGACAGTGATAGCCAAGCCTCAGAACATCACCAACACAACTTGATAGATAATACATGACTTTTATAGTAAGCAAAAAGGATGAAGATTAAAATACAAATTAAGAGAGGACAGAATGAGTACATAGAACTACTTCGATGTTTTTTGGAGGAATTTAACAATCCATTTTAGGAGAGTACATCACATAGAAACAGATTTGAACTCTTTTTTCTTAAAACAGATAATAATCATAATAATAAAATAAAATAAAAAAATCAAGTAACAGGAGGGGAAAAAGGCAACCTGGAAATCCAGTAAGGAATTGGATAGTAGATTTCTTAACCTCCTAACCCATGAAAACCAAATCCCATAGATGTTCATTGCCATCTTTCAAAAACTTCAAGACATCAAAATAATCACCTTGGAATGAAAGAAAAAAAGAAAAAAGACAACATTCAACTGCACTAGTCCCTCCAACAAAAGAATTAGAAAAAGTGCAGGTAAGCTGCTGAATAGCACCTACCTAAGCAAATGATATGAGACTGCTCATTATCAATGCATTTGAGTAAGTTGCTGAAACAGAACATGAACACATGCATGTAACAATGAACTATGGCCAATATGTCATATTTCCATTGATATATTTGATATCCATATGTCTCACCATCAATATCAAAGTGTCTCAATATCTATTGAGATATTAAAAAACATACTGATATGAAACTATACACACTGAATTATTGATATGCTCAGGAATAGAATAAAAATGTTTAAACAAACATGTGATTTTCTTTCAATAAAATTGCAAAAACTTAATTCATACCAGCTCTAAACTAACTTTTTATTTTCTTAAATGATTTGTTGGAGTGCATGATGTAAATCATGGACCTAAATCTTAACAGTTTAAGCTTTTGAGAAAATTAATTGTCCGATATGATATAAATTGGTGGGAGGTCGTGCTCAAACCCCACATGTTTATTTACTCCAATTTATTAAGCCCGCATTTAAGCTCAAAAGAAGGTTATCTATGGTTTGTTTGCCTTGATCCTATGTGTAGCCATGTGCAAACACAAGGTTGCACTGAAGAAGGGTGTTGGGAGAGCTTGATATACATTGTAAACCAAAATCCTGATAACTTAAGCTTTTAGAAAAATTAATAATCCAATGCGATATCATTGGCATGTCTTCAAACCTTAACACATGTTTATTTACTCCAATTATCGAGCCCACGTAAGCTCAAAAGAAGGCCATCCACAGTTTGTTTGCCTATTTGTGTCTCTCCATGTGCAGATATGGGACTGGGTTGAGCATGAGGAAGGGTTTTGTAGAGCTTAATATGGATTGTGAGCTCAAATCATAACAATTTAAGCTTTTGGGAAAATCAATTGCACACCATGACCTCAAAGAAATTAAAATGTGTAAGGTTTTTATCATGAACATGAAATGAAATTATTATCATGATCAAAGAAAAATTGAAACATGCAAGATTTCCATGGTCAACATGAAATTAATAATTTGATTACTACTTATAGGAAACGAACTATTTGTCAGGATGTCATGACAAGCGACCACATACTGTATTTAAAACCATTATTTCTCAAACAAGATGTCCATGGTGCTTTTAATTTTTTTATTTTTTATCAGAAACAAAAAATTCATTTATATGAACTTTTAAGTACAAGCCAAGAATGAAAAACCCTTCCAAAAAATACTGATGATAATTAAAAAAAATACTGAAGATGATTAAAAAAATCCTTCGAAAAATACTTTATTTGATTTTAAAAAAAATATTGACAAAGATTACAAAACAATGAGAAGAAGACGAAGTTCTAAGTGCAAGCCAAAGACAAAAAAAAATATAAAAAAAATAAAAAATGAAAATTGATAGGTAAATAAAGCAAATATATTAAAAGCGCTTGGAAATGGTGCACAAAGTACACACGGAGTATACAAGTAGCAACCAAAAACAAACAAAAGGAAAGAGATACAACTAACACACACCCAAAAAGAAAGACAGCACCCTAAAGCCTAAAACAACAAGAAAATCAGACTTAACCAACAAAAGGGTGAGAACAACCGGAAAACCCTCACTATTTTCACCACCCCTTTTCCTTGCCGGCCAAACTAACACCAAGAAGACCACCCCCTCTAAAAACACAACCTAGATGGTTATTACAAACCAACTCCCACCTGCTACTCAGGTTTTTCTCTTTTTGTTCGAACTGCTGTAATTAACTGAGCATTCCAAATTTCAAAGCTCCCTAACCACCCGCTACAAGCCAAGGACGAAAAGTCCTTCCAAAAAACACTGAAGATGATTAAAAAAATAATGAGAAGAAGAACTAATCATCTTGGAAGAACCATATGTTTTTGTGGGGCAGACAAGCAACATATGTTTCTACTTTCTAATCAGAAATTGTACATTTTGAAAGAACTAACCATCCTTCTTTGTATTTATCATCCACCAAAATGAATATCTTTGTTTCTGATAAAATAAATCACAAATATCCAGATTGGCCAGCTCAGTAGTAAAAAGAAATTATCAGAGCAGATAATGCAACATAATATATTCCAGCATCAAATAAGACAATCCCAAACCTTTTTCTTCATCATAACCAAAAACCCATGGCCACCTTGTACAAGTTCAGAGAATACTTCTCGAAAGTGCCTAGCAACACCTTTGAACGTCCGCTCTATCGATTCATCCTTCCGTTGATCCAGAACTGATATAAGCTCTCTAATTTTCTAAAAGAAAGGTTAAAAGACAACACAGCTTGAGATATAGTCTGATCTTAAGCTCAATTATAAGTTTACTGCATGATAGTTAATCAATAGATATTTCTTTGAAGTAATACCTCATCACCTGCATCCAATTCTGCTTGCCTTTTCTGGAGTTCTTCCCGTTGCTCTGTAAAATTTATATATTGATCAAGTGCTTTCTTGTTTACATGGCTGAACTGTTGGAGTTGCTCATTGCACTTGTGAAGCATTTTATGCAATTCTTTGATGCTCTTCCTTTTGTATCTGTTATTTGCAATAGAAGAAAAAACAAGTTAATCGGTAAACACGAAGAGATACAGAACTAATGCCATAGAAACATGCTTTAATCAACTAGCCAAGTATGTAACAACTACCAAGTAGGTCTGATGGCCAACAATAACAATACCATCATCCAAAAAATGTCAGAAGTAAATACTAACATATGCATGAACTAATAATGTAGAATCATTCACAAAGAATCTCAAAGTTATTTCAATATTCTTTCACCTTCCTTTTGTAATTTCTTTTCCACCTACCCAATTTAATACTTCATATTTAATTTCTGCACTGCTTAATCTTTTTTAATTATTCCACAAGAACAAGGCGAGACAAGGAAAAGTTGATGATAATATCATTCTTGCACTGACTTTGTAATATGGTATAACAGACTAACAAAAATTTCCTAGTACCCAACTGAGATAGAGCTTTCCCCTCCTGAATCAGATTAGAAATCTTCTCAGCTCTATCTATGAAACAATTTCTGTTAATAATAGGAAAACAACCCTCTTCTCATTACTCACCCAACAACCTTTTTCACTTCCCCATATCATTGCTGGGCCTTCAATCAAAATCATATAACTATACACCAGCACAGTGAAATGATATCTCTCCAGCTCTGAACAAACTGGCACAACCTTAGGTAGTATCGAAGTTGTGCCTAGCATAATTGCGATTTTAAATCTAGTAACACACTAACACGTCCAATTAAATATCAATATAACTTAGTTTTCCAACATCTATGCAAAGCTAAAGCATGATCCTTGAAAATTCCCAAAACAAAAGAGCCCATCAAAGGCAATAAACTCACTATTAAGAGTTTTCTTTGTTTCCTTCTCTCTCTCTTTTTTTTACCGATTGGGGTGGGGGGCAGCAGTGATATGCGTACAAACAAATGAAAGAAAAAGGAATACTCTTTAAATAGACACAGGATATTTTTGGTCAAACAGTTGAAAGTCCATTTCTCCCCCTCTTCCCCTCATTCTTTGATATCTAAACTCACTTGTTATTATTTACTTGTTATTTTCTTAATAATATTATTTATTATTTTATTGAAAATAATGCAAACAAAACTAATAGTGGTTTATTACTTTTATTGAATTGTTAAAATGTCTTTAAATGTTAAAACTTGAGTTTGGAAGTTGTCATTTATGTTGAATTAATAAATAATGACACTTACATTTTATGGCTTTAAGACATTTCTATTTTTACCTCTTATCATGGTTTATGATTTATATTTGATAGGTTTGAAATTGTTGTTTTATTTATTGGAAAACTTCATTCTCAACTGTTTATTCATAAATTTGAAAATGGAAACATTTTGTCTATAATATAGGCTTTTTATAGTACGGGTAAGGAAGAAAATTGATAGGCTAAAGGGTTAACCACCAAGAAAATTGATAATCCATGGAGATCAAAGTTGCCAACCAGCTTCATGTAGGTTGAGAGTTTTCAATCCAACCTTAGGTTTTAGTGTGGGTCGGAAATATCGATATACAAGTTTGGTGTAGTTTAGCCTTCTAACATGCTCGAGTTGCAAACCCAATTGAGTTAAGTTGGTTAAAGTTCAAACACTTTTCACCCACCCTTTTGTTGCCAATTTAATTGGCATAAACCTTAAAGGCACTTTCCAACTTATTAGGTTGTGAAGTCCTTGGTGTTGTTCGAAGATCGTACCCATTAAGACTCAAACACCAGTTTCACCTCTATTTGCCCAATATAATTGGCACAAGTACACATACACTTTCTATGGAACACAACAATAAAAATAAAATAAATAAATAATAAAATAAAATAATCAGTTTCAAGGCATAAGTAACAAGCTAGGCATCAATATATCACAAATTTTTAAGTAGTGCTAAACATAAAGTCATATTATTCCAATACAAGGATATCTAGATGTTTCAATTAAACAGTATGTAGCACACATAAAGGGAGAGACTTGATTGTTTGTGTGTGGCCTTATTTTATTACTCTCCACTCTTTCTCTTCTCACTGTTCTTTGTCCTTCTCACTAATATTTCCTTCATCCTATACCTCATGGCACTAGCAATGCTTAGGAATTGGTCAAGTCTAAAATTTTACTTCCTCTACCAGCTAAGATGCTATCAAGTATTAATCACTCTCCTTTCTGAAGAGAGAGAGAGAGAGAGAGATCAGGTCAGTTGATGATAACAATACAGATTGAAAGCAATAAAGTTGTCAAAGGAGAGGATCTCTACATATAATGTGTTATTTCTCATAGTTGCATACATGCCGACCCACACTAAGTCAATGCAATAAATATGAAACCTAAATACAAAATAAAATTGATATGGTTCAGACCTTAGATATTTATCAGCAAATATGAGAATGAACTGAAAAAAGTGCAACATAAATAAGGAGTCAAGTTCAGAAAGATGTAATACGTGTCAAAAGCATCTGAGGATAGTGGACCCAATTCTCTGATTTTCTTTGAGTAATCTTCTTGTTTAGCAAGAAGAAGATTTCTTTTACTTAATAATTGCTCTAGTTCTTTTGCTTCATCCTGGAGCGTCCTCTCATAGTTGTCTTCCAAACTCTATATTCAAAATAAATAAATAAAAAATAAAAAGAAGAAAAACATCATCTTAGCACCAGCAATAGACACCAATTACCAACTGCATTCACAACAAATTATCTTACCACCAGCAGTAAAGAACAATGACTAGAACAGTAGCCCATATAAGAGGATTACCTTTAACTTATTTTTTTCATCTTTGATCTTCCTCAGTTGCTTTGTTCGTTCATCTATATTTTCAGAAACTCCTGCAAAAAAAAATGATCCCATTTAAACATGAGATCATGAATTATAACCTTCAACTTAGAAATTATGGAGATGCAGCTCAGTAGTCTCACTTTTGAGCCGCTGCGTCAAATCTTCAACTAACAACTTAGCCTCCTTTAGTTCTTGCCTCTTCAACTCAGCTTCCCCACTCCAAATGTCAGTCTCTGCAGAAGATATTATAGCCTCTAATTCTAGCTTCCGTCTAACAAGGTTGGTGGTTAGATTGGTCTCAAGCTCTGCTTTTCTTGTTTCAATCTATAAAATGAAAAGCATACACAAATAAAAAGAGAAAGGTGCATATGGTGTAAGCTCACATAAACTCCAATAGGGTTCGTTTAGTTAACCTCTATGCGATCCGTTCTGCATGTGATAAGCTGATCTTTCAGGTCTGTTATTTCAGGATTCAATCGTGATAACAGATGTTTTTCTTCCGGTGTTAAGTGATCAATGAGATCTGTGCCCATTTCAGCCTGTTTCATAGCCATACTGGCTTTGAGCTGCTCAATTTGAGTCCGAACATCTGCAAGCAACTTTTCCTACAATGCAAACCAAAAAAGAATTAAAAAGAAAAGGAAAAGGATAAATGGGAAAAAAAAGAAGTATAAGCCAGCAGAACAGTGAAGCTGCTAAAAAATAAGATAAAATAAAATATATATATATATATATATATATATATATATATATAAAAATAAAAAAATAAAAAGGAGAGAGAACAAAGAAAGCACCCCATGTTGAGGAACAAATGTAAAATTGAGCATGCAAGATACCTTCTTTTGCAGAGCTTTATAAATGGACTCTTTCTGCTTATTAGCATTAAGAATGTCCTGCTTTAGCTGCTCCAATTCTGATCTGTCATGAGCCTGCTTGGCATCAATTTTCTGCTGCTCAGTGACTAGCTCTGTAATTTTTTGGTCTATCTGTGGGCACAATTAAGCAAAAAAAAAAAACACAAAAATTTGACAAGAAGAATGTTCCAAGAACTTTAGGAACAGGATAAACCCAAGCCCAGACACAGACGATATTAACATACAAGCGATAAGAGTGATTTAGAAGTTCAGCTTTGAGTTTTATAATGACTACTCGTTCCAACTGATCTTAGTTATGAGTTTGCTCAATGATGTTAACATAATAACCATAGATGACTCTTAATGCACACCTCTCTCTCTCTTTCACACACACACACACACCTGAAGTCAGAGCTATTGCATGCATACTGACATATAACAACAAGAAGCTCCCAGGTTAGAAAACCTATACAGCTTCCATCCTTGACATATCTTCTTTTGATCTTTGTAGAGGTTGTTTGCATCAATTGGGATTTTTTACCTACCCTGAAGGATATAGTCCAATGGTTATTTCCTGAGAGCTTTAACAAGACAGTTAGATGCAGTGTTCTTTGGAAGTGTACTTTTCCAGCTTCTCCTTAGATGATTTTAGTGAAAAGTGAATGATGTTTCAAAGAAAATATTAGATGATAGTAGAAATGTGGGATGGTTAATGGTAGGATGAGTTGTTATTTGGACTTTTTCCATGCCAACTGGGATCAAGGTGGACATAAAATCCAAAATGCTGAGGAAGGAGGGTTTGTTTCGTGATCATTTCTTTGAGAAATAGGCCCCTTTTAGGGAAGTGGCTGTGGTGGTTCTCTAGGGAGTGCACTGCTTTTTGGCACAAGGTTATCTTGAGCATCTATAGAAAGTATCCAAATGGTTGAGATGCAAACATTTTAGTTAGGTGGTCACATCGTTGTCCTTGGAAGGCCATTTCTCAGGTCTTCAATGATTTCTCTAATCATGCTCATTTTGTAGTGGGAAATGGGACAAAAATTTGATTATGAGAAGACTTGTAGAAGGGGAATCAACCTTTGGTTTTGAGTGGTAGTCTTGTTCTTTTGCCTTTCCTTTTTGTTTGTTGAGCTTTGTTTTATCATAACCTTAGTTGAGGAGGAACTCCCATCTTTCTCTGTATTCTATGTAAATCTCTTTTAGGTAATACTATTTCTTGTTTCTTGTAATTGAAAAAAAAAGACTCGCAATGGAAAATCCACGCTTGTTCTTAAGGAAAAATATTCCCTAGATTTTATCAAAACTTACCCAGCCAGAAACTGCAACATGTATTTATCAAAAAGAAAAAACGAAAAACAAGAAAGTTTTGGCAACAAGTCTTGCATAACATGAAATTCATTAGCTTAAAGGATATCTTGAAGCTTAAACCTAACTTTCTCCAGCTCATCTTCCTTCATGTTGATGGACTTTGTGTTCTGCCTAATTATATTCATAAATTTCAGTTTTGAGCGCCTATAATCGTAAAATCCCCCAGTCATTCCACCTTTCTTGCTTACTTGATCACCTGTTATAAAGACAATGAACATATTGTGAAGCTCTTAGACACCCAGATGTAATTTTCAAGCAACAAATAATACAGTAATTGGTTCTGTGCCAACCTTCTAAGGTTATACAATCTAAACCATCAGTACGAGCAACCCTTGTAGCGACATCCAAATCCCGGCAAATCACTGTTCTAGCAAATACCTAGGAACCAGAATAGGAAATATTTACTAATTAGGCCCATGAAGGATGGACAGTATGCATTGCATAATTACAGTTCAAAACTCAACGATGACCCAGACTTCGAAAGTAGAAATAAAATGAGAGTAAGAGAACAGAATAAGATAAAACATCAAAATAACTAATCAATTGAGGATAAAGATTGCAAATCACTCAATAAGACATACTCATAAAATCTATATGTATGTCATGAACAGAGTAGATCAAAGTAGAAGCACCTGAAAAAGGAGGCAGTGAAGTACACATGAAGTATACAAGTAGCATCCACACAGGCTAACAAAAAGAAAGAAGGAGAAACAAAAAAAAACCTTCCTCTCCTTATAAAGAACTCGGCCAATCTACAAAGCATACCCTGGTCACAGCTAAAGCATTTATGTACAATCAAACCCACTCCAAAAAGATACTCATAAGGAGGACTTAATTGTTTCATCTAACTGTTCTGCATCTTCAAAAGCCCTCCTATTCCTTTCATTCTAAACAAGCACAAGGGAGCAGCCCTCCAAGCTTTCTTCCTCTTCTTCCATATGATCTCTCTATCTCCCAATTTTTTTCTCTTTCTTTGCACAATTTGATATTATTTTCAACCTCAACAAGCTCATTAGAAAACATCAATGTATCCATATATCTATCTATATACTTCTCATAATTATTTTTTATCATACAAAATTGCCAACAAGAATTCGGTTCTTTTTATGAACTTGATATTGATGAATCCATGGATCTAGAAATTCATTTCAGACAATAGGGGATCTGAAGTTAATCCTCTCATACCTAATTGGTGTACCTGAGATGCATTTCCTCTAGCTCCTGTGAAAGACATTATGTGGACTGGATTTAAGGGTCAGTCATCCTAAAATTAGTATTCATTTCCTGACACAAATATTCACTTTAAGCATATCATATCTCAAGATTGGTCTAATTTTCCAACCACATGCATGCTCCCATACTTCCAATTGAATGAATGTGAGTAAAGGATCCATGAATGAAGATAGAAAAGTAGAGTTCTAATCATAACTAAATCTTCAATTCCAAGTTTGTAGGGGGGAGATTCAAGCAATCTAGCTATATACATGTGGGGTAGAAACCCCAACACACAACAAGTATAGAAATTCCACTATAACGCAAAAAACAACAAAACAAAGATAAAACGCCTTACACTAGCCCAACCCCTCTCCAAACAGCCAATGAACTCTAAGAAAAACTAGAACCCTCCAAGGAATGCCTGAAGCACTGAAACAAAGATTTGAGGAAATACTCTTCCAAAGTTCTATTACTAAGTGACAAGATGAGGCACTCATCTAAAAACAATATACAGCCCTGAAACCTAATGAGAAACATACAAAATAAGTTAAACATGAGGATGCCATATTAGACTAGATTGTATCCTTTAATTTGTTTTTCCTTTTAATTTCTTTTACGCTTGAGGCATTAAAATTTTCTGAAGAACAAAAGGTTTTTCAGCAGTCATCATTATGTTTAAAAATGCCATCTCAAAATCTAAAAACAATTGAATCTAGTATTATTAATGAGGCCAAAACCAAGAAAGTGGGTTCTTGGAAGCCGTCTGACACACAAAAAGGACCTAGCTTACGGCCTCTTGAGTAGAAGTCAACTTCAAGAGGACTCCAAGATCCACCAATAAAGTGGATTTCCTAGCAGAAAGGGATCATAATTGTTTAGGTTCCTTCTCTCTTTTTCTCTTTCTTGAAGTACAGCCTTCTCTGTTGTACTAGTCTTTTTCCCCCATTTTTATCAAGAAAAGGAAACCAAAAAAACAGACCAATTAAGTCTTGAGGTGAAGAATGAAAAGTACAAACAATAAATCTTTTCTTGAATCAAGAGCACAGCATGAACAGGAACAGGAAAAATACCAACAGAAAACCAGCAAAGAGACGTAATTAATAAACTTATTGGCTATCTTTGTAGCCTCAACCAAAGAAACTCATCATAAAGAACTATTTTAGAGATCATCTACATGTAAATTGACACTTTTAGAGGAAAACCACGAGTAAATTGCAGAAAAATTGATGTAACTCAAACATTGATCTGAAATATAATCTCATGTTTCAAGAGAAAACAGGAGCAAAACAAAGGCAAACCTGGGCAAAAGCTGGAGTATAATTAGGTGAGAATTTCAATTTCTTCAATAAAGGTATCACATCAGAGCTCTGCGGATAAGCCACATGTGGAGCCTTCACCCTATTCAGTGGTATAAAAGTAACCCGTCCACCTTTCAATGCATTAAGGTGCCTAATTATCTGGGTTGATACTTCATCAGTTTCAACCACCACATGGAATAAGCTGCACAAAGAGCCATGAGAAATTCAAGCATTGAATGCACATAGAATTAGAAGTCAACAATTTACCAGCTGAGGTGGCTTGTCAGAAAGATATCCTAATAATGCAGAATTGGGACAGGACAACAATGAACTGTAGAACTACCTGTTTCCAGCAGTAACTTCGACAGCAGTGAAAAATTTTTCATCACAGTCAAGTAACTCAAAAATTGGACCAAAGACTCCATGAATTTCGAACTCTCTGCATATCCTCCGAACAGAATTCAGTCCTCTCCTAATATCCTGGGTGTATTAATAAATTTTAGAAAGAAATGGAAACAAGACAACAGATATCTAGCAGAAGTTCTTTAAGAAAGAATGTTTAACAGTGCATCAAGCCAATGGAAGAAAAAAAAAAAAAAAGCGAAAGAAAGAATACTCAAGCAGTCATGATTAGAGCCTTGAGAAAATACCAATATCAACTGCCACCACAATAATGAACACAAAAACAATTCATTGTAGGAACAATAAATTACTTGACTAAAAGAATCACTAAAAAAATAGCATAAAAGGAGAACATAAATCAGCCTATCCAACAGAATTAACCCAACAAGATGACTCCCTCCATCACTCTTTTTCTCATGAGATTTTTCGTTATATCATTCTCCTCGTTACTCATAACATACACACTAAAACCTTAATAACAAACATATCAATAGTACTGCAGCACACATCACTTATAACATGGAGAAAACCCCTAGCTAGACAGATCACCATCAAGGTTCACTCAGGGATATTGACAACCTTATTCTGCAAATCAAAACCTGATACAAGTCAAGGAAGAATCACTCACACCAGGAGTTGCATGGTCAAGACTCTTTTCGGCTTTTACAACTTCTGTCTTTAGCTTATCAATTTCAGCAGAGAGTTCACTTTCTTTCCCCCATAAGGACCTAAACAAAGAAACACTCTTGATCATATTGACATGCTTTGCATCAACTATTCCTAAAAGAAAATTACAAAATAATTTTTGTCTTTTCATGATAGACCACAAAGTTACAAAATCATACTTCCGCTCATCCTGCAGCTTGTCTCTCTGTGCCTTGTAATCGTTGAAACCATCACGAGACTGAGAGATGAGTGATTGTAACAATTCAATTTCCTTTTTGCGACTATCAATGTAGATATCTCTTTCTTTCACCTCGGTATTGAGTTGATGAATTTCATCCTGGAGTTTTTTCTCCTGAAACGTGCAAAAGTAGGAGAGTTATTATACAAAGGAAAAATCAATAGAGCGATATGATATATTTAGAAAAAGACTTAACCACCCCCAGACAAAAGATACAAGAAATTTATGCACAAGAAAGCTCCACTGTAGAATAAAAACTGTGGGGTAAGTAGAGAGACAAATAACTCAGTAACGTGTATATCTGATTTTGACTGCTGGTTGTCCCCAACAGCACCAAGCAATCCACTAAAGACATAAAAGAGACCTAAAAGGATCAAGGAATGCACTAAGAAAAGACCAGCTACCATGAAGGTGAGCCATCAATAGGTTGATCTGGTCAAAATGCAACGAAAGATATAACATAAGAAAGGGCACACTATGCACCACTGAGAACAACAGATGAAACAGTTTCAAGAGTTCCAATCAATGAATGACTTCATGCAAACAAGAACCAGACACAAGCAGATACTAAGGGAGTAAGGATGGACCTATGGAAGAAAATGCTGGCTGCCACAAGCAGCCACCTATGTGAAATAGCTACAATGCAACAAAGAGTTTAGTGAAATTGTGTTGTTCCAAGCCCTGCACCAACTTGTGCAAATGTCACCCAATGTTTAACCATTGCAGTTCACTCAATAACTCCATTCATTAAAGACAACAGTGCAGGAGGTGGGAAACGACGTGTTCAAAAAAGAGAGAGAAAATACATTTGCACAATGGAAATGAATACATGCATCTGACACCAAGCAGTCAAGATCAAGGCTCCATTCGGTGAAGTAGTTCAGCATTGATCCAAATCACCCTTTAAAAAAAAGGCAACACCTTCTAATTACAACCCAAAATTTTCAGCCTACTACAATTAGATAGAATATGTTGTAATTATCTTGAATTATAGCTTGACAACAAAGATAACCAATTTATCATGTAAATGGTGCAATTTGATCTGATCTTCCCAGTCAGTGAGATTACAGCTGAAAAAGAGAAAAATAAATGAAAATAAGCAATATAAGTGAGCTTAACCATTAACTCACAAATGTTTCCTACTTCAAGTCTCATTTGAATCTCAATCACTTGAACCATTTCTTTGATTAGCATCTCTACAAGCGTGACTTTAGGGTGGGACAAAAATACTTAATTCCCTATTGTGTCTTGACCAAGTAGGATGAAAAAATGGTGTTTGTATCCATGCATCATATACCTAGATACAACAATATTACGTTAAAATGAAAAATCAATAAGAATGGTTAGCTGAATCATTTACAAGAACAAATCAATAAGAACAGTTAGCTGAATCATTTATAAAACCAAGACAAAAAAAGTGTTTCATCCATGTAATATATACCAGCACAAACATTAAGGTGAAAGTGAGACTCTAAATTCTTACAACAAATCATTGAGAATAATTACCTGAACCATATTCGAAGAACGAACTCGTTCAAGATCATCAATTTCCTTTTGAAGCCATTTATCACGTGCAGCTTTGCTAGAAAATTGAGTAGCTCGACCTTGTTTTTGATAAAGAATGCTAAGCTGCTTTTCACGCTCCATTATTCTATTTGTCATAGGGAATATTCACACATAAATATAGTATAAAAGCAACCCAAAGCTTTCTCCAAATCACATACTAAATGCAATTCTTTTAGGCATATGCACTCTACAAATAATAAAGAGAAAGAATATAACAATAAAATGCCACTATGCCAAAGTTCAATGAAGGGATTAGGTAGCACAATGTCATAGGATGCTTCAAATGAGCCTCCTCATGGGTTTATATAGAGCCTAGGAAGCTTTTGGAGACTCCTGAAGCCATCTACACGAAGCCATTGGAGGGAAGAGTGTGGAAAGTTCTAGAGATGCCTAGAGATGTCCACACATCACTACACTATAGTGGAAGGCATGAGAGGAGTTTAAGGCTTTCTAGAGAATTCTAGAGATCTCTTGTACATAGGGTTGTACATAGAATTGTATAGGGTATTCTAGAATCTTCTTGATTTGTAAGGAACCCTCCAAGGTTTCAGAGAATTCCATTGGTGCCTATAAATAGGTGAGGGCCTCATTTGGCCAAGGCACTACCCAAATCACTTCCTAACCAAGCAAGTGAGTTCCCAAAAGCACTTGTAAAGGCTTCCTTGAGTAATAACAACTTCCATTCTTTAAAAGTTGCCTACTGCGCCTTCTAAAGCTTCCGAGTTGTGAGCGTCTTAGCCTAGCAAGCTAAGCATTGAGAGTAAGGCTGACTTAGCAAGATCAAGGGTCTTGGCTTGTCTAAGTGCCGCACGAGCTTAGGAAAAGACTAAGTCCGTGACAACAAGCTAAGAACAGAAGAAAATTGTTGACAATTGCAGAAACTGTAATTCTTTGCTTAATTGGCATCACAAAAGATGTGAAGCCAACTTTGGATGGCACAACCAACAATGTGGCAACTGCACCTGTGCAGAAACATAGATTCAATATCGCACCCAGTGTAAATGAAAGTGTGTTCCAGCTGGAATTGGATTGCCGCAGCTGGAATTAGAGGCCCATTAGCACACAACTCAATGCAAAGTCGTATCCCAACTACTAGAGTTAGGGCTAAATGAATACTAAGATATCTTTACAGAGTGAAAAAAAAAAAATATTAACAAAGAAAAGATGTGCACTGTTAAAAACCCGAAATGAAGTATATAAACATGCCTCTTAAAATTGTTCAAGTGGTAAATTGTTCAGCAAACATACCCTTTAGATATCTCCTTCTCCTCTATGACTTTCTCATCGTACAAAGGAGTAATTTTGTGAAGCTCCTCTGTTGAGTCTTGAATTTCTCTCTGTAGAATCTCAAGCTGTTTTGCTGCATCCTCCTGGAATCATGAAAATACAAATGCAGCACCATTCTCTTAAAACTTTTCTTCTCTTAAAACTTTTTGTTATAAAATATTAACTGGACTTTATTAGAAGAATACCTTGGCCTTAATATTCACAGACATTTTTTCTCGTAGATCTTTATCATCAAGTTCAAGCTGTGTGCGCTTCTGTATTGCCTCAGATCGCTGCTTGTCAATTGATTCTTTCTCTTTGTTTAAACCTTGAACATCTTTTGTTAGATCTTTATATGTCTTATCCAAGTCCTTAGACTTTTCATGGGCTTCCAGAACACTGTTATACATCCTTGTAGACGTTTCAGAAACTTTGGTTCGCGCCTCTTCAACCTGAATTAAGGGAAAAAACATAGATACAAACATCAAGATATTTCCGCCATATAAAACAATCAACAAGAGCAGTGCTCGGTTAGAGCTTAGGCACAGTAAAGACTCAAAGCATTTACAAAGTAACAATAAGTTAAATCCACAAAAATTTGCTCACAAACCATATTGCAATTCAAAAATTAAAAAAAATAAATAAAATAAAATAAAATACTTTTTGCACTTCAAGCAAAGAGTAAGCAAGATAAGATAGCAGGTCGCAGCTCATAAGCAATTGATGCAATTTAACAAAGGAACCCATACAACTGATTTACTAAAGTAAGGTGATGCAAAGCAAGAATACTGAAGAAAAACATTTTTCTTCCCAAGGGAGTCTAAATTGTATAGAAGTAAAATTTTATTCATCATAAAGAGTCAATACTGAAATAAAATTAGAAACATACCAATACATATAAATAAATATACACATTTATCTAATCATTATATAAAAAGAACTTCATTCACATTAAAGAAAGTTACAAGGATGGATTATCCTCCAAACCAAAATAAATACAGAGATATGAAACAGGAAGAACCCCCAAAAATCCAACAAGAGAAATCCAAGCAAAGTAAAATCAACTCAAACAGGGAAAAACTTCTCAACAAAATTCCCTGTGCCAAAATTCCATTTTTAGCCAACTTTTCAGATAAGGAATTGGAAGAAATTAAAATGTACAAGTGGGGTTAATTTGGTAAATGCCATGGATGTTTAGAAAACTAAGGAGCCTAAATCAGAATAGGTCAAGGTGTTTGGAAAAAAATATATATATACATATCCTTACAATTGAATGGAAGATCTCTCGTATGCTCGTATATATAGATCTATATGAGATTTTAGTTTAGCTCGTATATATAGATCGATATGAGATTTTAGTTTAATCTTTAAGTTTTCAGATTTTTATTTACCAAATTTTTTCCTGTAGAACTCTGACTTCCCATTATTTCAAAAATCTTCCTCCCTTTAAATTCCCAATGTTGCTGACAATCCTCATCCTAAAACACCATCCTCTTAATTAGAATGATTATCTAGTTTTAACAAGGGTAACAAACATTGTCAATTACTTATTATTTCCGTGTGTTTTCAGTGTTTTGTTAATTGTGAGAACATTTTTTTTAAACAACAAAGAACATCTATTTATTGTTCTCTGATATCAACCTGATCTTTAACTCTGCTTTCTAAAAACATAAAACAAATTTTTTGAAGTTTTCATTTTTTTTTTTCCCTGCTGGGCCATAAGGACTTTATTCAAAGTGCATAATAAAAAGGGAATCACCCTATGTACATAGAAGGTATATAATGAATGCCTAAGGCATTAGCAACACGTTAAACCCCTACCTAAATAGTCAACTAGATTTAGAAAGGATACAAAGTTACACTTAAAACCATATCAGACAAGATAGCAGAGTGCGTCCAGAGAGATTTTTCTATTTTAGTTCCCAGCTCTCTACATCCTCAAAATCATGATTTAAAATGTCGAGAAATATCAGCGATTTTTCGCCGAAATATCGGGTATCAACACCCCTCGACACGATATTGACATCAATAGCTCGGTTGAAGGATTTTTCATTATTTTCCCTCCTTTATCGTCGATCTATAGGTGATATTTGTGATATATTTCAGCCCTCAAGCAATAAGTCAGCAGTCCTCTTTCGGTCAAAACTCTTTTTTGGGTTACTGGGCCAGAAATCAACCCATGGAACTGGGGCCAATTCCACTCCATGCGCCTGTGCTCACTGTCAGCTGCAAAGGCCATTAAATATGGCATTGCCTTTTCTCCCACTTCTGATGTGGGATTGCTCAAGGCTAAATAGAAAAAACACCTAAATATGCAACTATTGGTTTCGAACCAGTGACCTTAATAAGATTGAAGTGAACCATCCCTACCATTAGACCAATTGTACTTTGTTTTTTTTTTTTTTTTTTTTTTTTTTTTTTTTTTTTTTGATAAGCAAGCAGAATATATATAAGAAAGGCAAATAAGCCTCAAGGCATACAGGAAGTATACGAGACTACCACCCCCTTAACAAAAAAACACGACCCAAACCCTATTTGGAGGCTAACCACTCCAAGAAACCTAATAGGGAATTCGACTCCATAACCATGTACACTTTAGCCCACCCCCATACATTGTATACAAACGAAGTTTTTAATTTCTGATAATCCAATACTCCCCCTTAAAGGCTAGCCTATTCCTTTCCTTCCATATAGACCAGAAAATGAATAACGGGATTGATTTCCACACTTTTTTCCTTTTTCTCCCCACAAAAGAACCTTTCCAACTACTAAGGACCTCCTTTACAGATTTTGGAAAGACCCACTGTACACCACACAACGCAAGAATGATGTTCCACAACCCTTTTGCCACTGTACAATGAATTAGTATATGATTGATTGTTTCCTCTTCGCACCCACACAAAAAACACCGATTAGGTAAATGCCACCCTCTTCTCTGGAGCCTGTCCAAAGTGAGGACCTTCCTCCAAGTAGCTTCCCAAGCAAAGAAAGCAATTTTGGTTGGTACCTTGTCCACCCAAACATTGCTATAAGGAAAATCCACTCCTTGGGTATTTGACAACACATTATAAGCTTTCTTAACTTTAAACAGTCCGCCCTCGCCTTTCTTCCAATATACCGAATCATCTTCCGAGTTTACTCTATAATCCCTCAACACAATTAAGAGATTGTCCACCAAGCCCAACTCCCAGTCATTAAAGTCCCTTAACAGCCTTAAATTCCACCCTCCTTGGCCCACATTATGGTCCCAGCATTCCTCTACTGTGACATTTCTATGGGCAGCCATGGAGAAGAGATTTGGGAAGCCTTGGGACAGCACAATGTTACCGCACCAACGATCAGTCCAAAACCTTATTCTATTGCCTTTTCCTACCTTAAAATCCATATTTTCCCAACACCAAGTGGACTCCTTCAAGATCTCCTTCCAAGCTCCAACTCCATACACCCCGTTTGCTTTCCTTGTTCTCCACCCAAACTCTTCTTGCCCATACTTGGCCTCAATCACTTTTTTCCAAAGCTCCTCCTTAGCACGCGCAAATCTCCAAATCCATTTACCAAGGAGAGCTTTGTTCAAGACAGCAATTTTCCTTAGACCCAATCCACCTTTTCCTTTATCCGCACACACCATCTCCCATTGGACTAAATGAACCTTGTTCCCCCCATTGGCTCCACCCCACAAAAAGTCTCTTTGAAGCTTTTCCATCCTTCTTATCACTGACTTAGGCATACGGAATACCGACATTTGATACAAAGGTATGCTGGACAGCGTACTCTTTATAAGAGTAATTCTCCCTCCTTTGGATAAATATTGACGTTTCCAAAGAGCAAGCTTTCGCCTCATTCTCTCCTCCACCCCATCCCATACGTAAGAGGCCCTATTTGGCGCCCCGAGGGGCAGCCCCAAATAAACAGTAGGCAGCTGCCCCTCCCTACACCCAATTTCAGCCGCCATTTCAGCAACCCCTTCCACCTCCCCTACCGGAATTACCATACTTTTGTCCAGATTAATCTTCAAACCAGAGGCTGCTTCAAACCAAAAGAGGATCCAGCTCAAATGCAGTAACGCCTCTTTCTTTGCCTCGCAAAAAACAATTGTATCGTCCGCAAACAGGAGATGAGTAATATTGACGGCCTGCTCTCTTCCTCTCCATATCCTGCAGCCTTGGATGAAGCCCCCTTCAGCAGCCCTTGTGATGAGCACGCTTAGAACTTCCATTCCCATGAGAAATAAGTAGGGGGAAAGAGGGTCCCCTTGCCTTAATCCTTTTGAACTTGAGAAGAACCCCGCTGGAACCCCGTTCACCAGCACTGAGTACTTGACAGTGGAGATACAACTCCACATCCATCCTATCCATTTTGGTCCAAACCCCATCTTTTGCATGACCTTTAGTAAGAAATGCCAATTGATGCTATCATACGCCTTCTCGATGTCTAATTTACAAATTATACCTTTCTCTCCCCTTTTTTGCCAAGAATCTATAGCCTCATTTGCGATTAAGGAACCGTCAAGGACTTGTCTCCCTTTGATGAAGGCATTCTGAACAGGAGAAATCACCTTTCCTATGACTTTTTTGAGCCTATTGGCCAGTACCTTAGCCAATAATTTATATAAGCCCCCAATCAAACTGATTGGCCTATAGTCTCTTAAGTCCTCCACCCCCCCTTTCTTCGGCAGCAGCACCAGAAATGTATGATTCAGACTCTTAATGAATGAGTTTTGTTCATGGAACTCCTTGAAAAAACCCAAGATGTCCTCCTTGACAACCTCCCAGCAGCTTTGCCAAAAAGCCACTGTGAATCCGTCCGGGCCCGGGGCTTTGTCCCCATTCATCCCCATTAAAGCTGCATGGATTTCAGTCTCAGAAAAAGAATTCTCGATGCCAATTGCTTCTGAAGGACTGATCTGTTTCAGTGAGAGGCCTCCTATGTCCGCCTTCCACCCCGAATTTTCCGATAGTAGCTGCTGATACGCATTTGCTATACCTTCCCTCATATCTTGTTCCTCTGTGAATCTCACCCCATTTATCTTAATTTTAGCCATGGCATTGACTCTCCTATGGGCATTGGCCATGCGGTGAAAGAACCCCGTGTTCCTATCCCTTCCCTTAACCATATTTCCCTTGATAGCTGTCTCCACTGCACTTCTTCCATCGACACCCACTTTGCATAACTCTCCTTAGCTTCCTTTTTGTGGCCCAGCTCCTCCTCTGTTAGGTTTCTCTCTTCTTCCACTGAATCCCACCTCTCCACTTGCTGAAGAGCTTCAGCTTTGTTTTTCTCCAATCTTCCAAAAACTCCTTATTCCATATTTTTAACCTAAGTTTCAGCCCCTTCATCTTAGTCGCTAATTTGTAGCTCGGCCTGCCTCTAACCTCTATCCCTTCCACCACCCTCTATCAGCTCATTGAACCCTTCGGCTTTGAGCCACATATTTTCGAATTTGAAGGGGGACGGGCCTCTCCTTATCCCTCCACCCTCTAGCAAAATCGGGAAATGATCCGATGTTGGCGAGGCAGTCTTCTTTGGTGAACCCTACTGAATTGATCTAGCCAACTAGGAGTCGCTAGAAATCTATCCAGCCTGGCCCGCGATTGATTATTAACCCCCCGCTCCAAGTGAAGAACCCCTTGCAAAGGGATATCAACAAGCCCTAGGTCATCTATAATCTGGGCAAACCTCCTCATAGTTGAAGTAATCCTCCCAATTCTATTCTTTCAGCTTGGTACAGCGTTGTATTGAAATCTCCTCCTAACACCACGGCTCCCCCATATCCCTCTGATTGCCCCAAGCTCCTCCCATAAACATTCCCTATCTTCTCTGGAAAAAGGCCCATAAACCCCCGTGAATACCCAGATTGCTCCATCTCCCTCATTCCTGAATCTGCAGGAGATGGAAAATTGTCCCTCTTCCACCCCCACCATCTCCAACGATCGTTTGTCCCAACAGATCAAACACCTCCTGCCGTCCCCATAGCATTCAAAACCTTCCAATCAAGAAATCTCCCCGGCCCTAAGCTCCTCACCACCATTTCAGACATCACTTGCACCTTCGTCTCTTGAATACAAAATAAATCCACCTTATGTTTTCTGATAACTGATTTGATAATTCTCCTCTTAGAACTATCATTCACACCCCTCACATTCCAACTCAAAATTTTTACAGTCATTGGATACTTGCATACTGGTTCCCTCTACCCTGAATAAGGCCTTTTTTCTTAGAATCCCCCTCATAGTTAATAGAGCACTCCAATATCTTAAGCTCCCTTTCAAACCTTGAAGACTCCAACAGACCTTTACCTACAATCTTTTCCTTCCTTTTTCTGATTTTGCCCAGGAAACTCAGAATTTCCTTCTCCAGGCCTTCCGTAGAAAAACCTAAGAAATGACTGAATTTAATCAGACTGCTCTCCTCCCAATTCAGGTGCTCTTCCTTTCTACCCTCTTGGGACTCCGTCTGATCTGCTTTCCACCCCAAACTTCTTTCCAGAGGGTCAATACTGTTGACCTCAACCAAATCCCAACAGCCATCCCTTCTCTCTAACAGTTCTACTTCATTTGGTCTTTGTGACCCACTTCCAAGCAAAACCCCCTCCCTTCGGACCCCAGAATGGTCGTAACCCTCCCTTTTCGGAGACCGACCAAAACAAAAAGAGTTAGAGGAAGAAGACCCTTGAGCCCTGAGACCCCCCATATTTACATCTAAGACATACCTCGCTGCTTCTTCCTCTAACATCCTTTCTGCTCTCTGATACATTAGGTCCGTCTGCTGTTTTCTCTCTGTTTCCTCCTCTCTGCATCTAATGAACTCGCAGTCCATATTGTCGTCTTTATTATTACCGTTGGACCCAGATGAAAAGGTTCTTAACAGGGGCCCATCATCCACTAAAGAAGACTGCAATATGGTGTTTTTCCCCTTTTGGTGTTGGCCCAGCCCAGCGTCAGCAACCCGCCCCAGGCTTTTAATTGTATGCGGCCCATTCTGATCCCCCTTTGGATCTTCACGGCCTGTTGTTAAAGAGAGCCCACAAGCCCAATCCTTCTCCCGGCTTGGGCCCACAGGCCCAATATACGAATCGGACCCCCGCAAGCCCGCATGCAGCTGTGAACCCAAAGCTGCAGAACCCACTTCCTGCGTCAGACGACCCGTCCCATCCACTGGCTGATGCTGCGCCTCGAACCCCGCGCACGCCATCTCCTCCACTCTCGGCCCGACGCGTGGGGCTTCATCACCCCTACCCTCTCCTCTGGACCAATCCCACAGTTCGCGCTTCCATCCCTCTTCCAGCCTTAATGATGGAACCATCTCCCACCATAGAGATAGGGAGTAAGACATTCCTTCAACCCCTAACACCAGCGAACCGGGGATGTTTTCGCCGTCCGATCTGATCAGAATCCTCGCCCACTGCAGATCCTCCATTCTCTCCGTCTTTGGGTCGACATCTAGAAACCCGCCGCAAGCGTCTCCCACCCTTCTCAACACCGACGGAACCCATAGCGAAATTGGTAGCCCCACTATTCTCACCCACACTTCCCTTCTTACCTCTCCTTCTTCCATACACCCCGATCTTGGATTCCATCGCTCTAGGTCCACTTGAACTCCTCCCACCGTCTTGTGACCAGAGAGATGAACCCTTCTTGCTTCTTCCGTGAACTCGAATTCCAGTAGAACACGTCCTCTTCCCATACTCGCAATCCCCATTTTGCCTTTCAATCCCCATGCCTTTGCCATTTCCCAACCCAATTTTTCCAGGTCTTCCTCTTTTGTTTTGCTAGGTTTCCAATTTCTGATCAGACATTGCTCCAGCCTACTGATGTTTCTGTTTAGCTCCTCCCGATCCACCTCCACTCTAAGGATATTGGTCTCCATATTCCCCCAACCCTTCACCGTGTCCACATATGACCTTCCCTTTACCATTTCCGACCGCGGCCTTCCCACTGTCCTCTCTTCTTCTTGTTGAACCTTTTTGCCAACAAGGATATCCATCTGGCGAATAGTCTCCACCATCGCCGTCCAACCTCCTTTGACCCCTTTGCCCTTCGGGATACAAATACTGTATCTCTTCAACTCCACATCGATGACCCCTAACCGCAAAAAGCAACCCGCCCTGTTATAGGCGCGCACGAGAGAGAAGCTTCGCCCTTTCTCCTTCCATCCCTTTTCCCAACTTCCTATCTTCTCATCCTTAATGCACTGCAATAGACCTTCCATGAAAAGCCCTACGCTGTCCAGCCCCAATCGCACCCAAGACGATACCCCATTCTTACTTTCTGTTATGATTAGAGTTTTTCCTCCCCTTTCCACCATTTCCAACTCAAATGTCTTGGGTTCCACCTCGAACTTGCTCGTCTTCCTCTTCCTCCTATTTTCCGCGCGACGCGCACTCCCGTCGCTGGCGATCTCTCTCGCCCCCTCGCTCTTAGACTCTCTCGCACTCTCTCCCACTCTCTCCCATACAGTATTAAGGAACTTTTGATACAAAAGTTTTCGAAGTAACATTTTCTTTCTTTATTCCTCTTTGTCCATCCAAAACATCAAGACCTTCCCTTCCAACATTGTTTGGATTTCTTGGGCTTTGGAGAGAGTCGGTTTCTTCATTGGGAAGCTGCTTGGGTAGGATATTGACTTTGAACCACCTTAAAAGGAGGGGGCGTATGATTTTGAATAGTTTCTATATGTGCAAAAAAGAAAAAGAAGAAGAAATAGTGGGTTGTATCTTCTTTCATTGCTTAAAAGCAGTAATCTTGTGGTAGTTGCTTTTCGCTTTATTTGGAATAGAGTGGGTATTACACTCCTTAGTAAGGAAGGCCCTTCTAAGTTGGCATGGAACTTTTGTGGGGAGTAAGGGGAAGAAAGCCTTATGAACTCTCCCCTTATGTCTTTTTTTGGACCATATGGAAGGAGAAAAATAGGTGAGTGCTTGAGAATTTTGAGAAAAAGTAGATAAAACACTCAAACAATCATTTTTGTATAATTTTTGGGAATAGGCTAGAGTGTTCATAGGAGTTGATTCCTTGTCTATGTCAGACTTTGTTGAGTGGCTAAGCTCTATGTAGTGATTAGGGGTGTATTTGTGGGAAAGATTCCTCATCCTTCTTATGAACTCTTTATACATGATTAATGCATTTCTTGTTTCTGATTAAAAGGAAAAAAAAAAAAAAATGTAGTGGTTGGGGTTGTTTTTTGTGTACCCCTCCACTTGGTTATGTGTTGCCTTTCTATACATCGTATATACTTTAGTGCGCTCTTTTGTTAGGCACTATTAATACAATAAATATTTACCTATTAAGGAAAAAAAATCTTTAGTCTATTCTAAACAATTCATTCTTTAAAGTGCACTTCGTTTTTGTCAATTTGAAATCCTTTCCTCCTACAAATTTTATTTGGGAGTTTGAAGTCCCACTCAAAGTCAAGGCCTTCCCATGATTGTTGGCAAAAATGAAGGTTAATACTAATGATTTGCTGTAGAAGAGGAGATATCACAAAACCTATATATATATATATATATGTATGTATGTATGTATGTACATAATTATATTACTTAAGTAGTACTGACATTATGACTTAGGTTGTTTGGACTTGTTGGGATTGACTGGTTTCCAACTAGGGGTGTGGTGGAGATATTGATTGTTGCTCACTAAGGTTTTAGAGGTCTTCCATGAGGGAAGTAACTTTGGGGTATTGCTTCTCTCACATTAATTGTTAGACTATATTAGTGTTATCAAAGGCGATCACTTGGATCACTTAGGCCACCAGGCTAAACGGGACTGATGAAAGTCGCCTCTTGAAGACTTAGGCAAGATGACTTCAAAGAAGTGACATGTGGCGGTCGCCCTGGGATAAGATGTAAGGCGTAGAGGTGGTTGCCTTTGACCATTGGTTAAGATTAAACATACTTAGATTGTAATTTAATTCAATCTAACATTAGATTAAACAAAGTATAAGATGAAATATTATATCATCAATCATAGTGATAATGAGATGGAGGGCTATCAATCTAGTCTTGATGGAATTGATGATAATTTTAATTTCAGTGATGACTATGATAATGTCCAAAGCTTCTTTAGGACATTTATTCTCATATTTTGTTTTTTATTTTGATTTTTCGATGTCTAGAAAATTAGAATATGCATTTTGATTGGATGAATTTCTTTAAACAATTTGATGTTTCTTATAATGTGGGGTCTAATATTTAACACTTTGAATAATTCTTACTATTTTATTAATTTTATAAGATACCATGAGGGGTGAACAATAAAAAATGTTGATTGTTGAAGACGACGCTTATATTGGTTAAGTATTGAATAGGTAATTTTTTTTTTTGATAACCGTGGATGAAGTATTGAATAGGTAAATACATGTATAGGTTTTATTGTCTTTCTATAGTCAAGCTATCGCCTTGTTTTTTGCCATTTGCCTTAGGCTAAAAGGAGTGCTATATCCTTGACATTACCTTTTGCTTTTGACAACATTGGACTCAGTGTTATTAGAGGCGATCGTCTAGGTTGCCTAGGTCATCAGACCAAGCGAGACAGATAAAAGTTGCCTCTTGAGGACTTGGGCAAGGCAGCTTTAAAGAGGCAATGCCTAGGCAATCGCCTTAGGATAAGGTGTAAGGCATAGAAGCGGTTGCTTTTGACCATGAGTTACGATTAAACATACTTAGATTATAATTTCATTCAATCTAACATTGGATTAAACAAAGTATAAGATGAAATATTATATTATGGATCATAGAGATAATGAGATGGAGGACTATCGATTTAGTATTGATGGAAGTGATGATAATTTTAATTTCAATGATGACTATGATGATGATGCCCAAAGCTTTTCTAGAATGTTCATTCTCTTATTTGCTTTTTAGATGTCTGAAAAATTAGAATATCCATTTAGACAGGATGAATATCTCTAAACAATATGATGTTTCTTATGATGTGGGATATAATATTTAATACTTTGAATAATTATTACTATTTTATTAATTTTATAAGACATCATGATGGATGAAAAATAAATAGTATTGATTATTGAAGACAACGCTTATATTGGTTAAGTATCAAAGAGGTAAATATATGTATATTTTTTATTGCCTTATTATAATCAGGCTATTGCCTTGTTTTTCGTCTTTCGCTTTAGGCTAAAAAGAGTCTTATCGCCTTGACATCGCCTTTTGCTTTTGATAACACTGATTGGACTATGTGGAGGGAAAGGAATGTGATGATTTTTTAGGACGAATGTTCTCAGGAGACAGTTTGGTATTTGATATATTTATGCTCTTTGAGCGTTTTCTAGTGCACTATTTGTGGACACCCTCTTCAGCATTATACTTCTAGACTAGAATCTAGTAAGTAGATCTACTAAGGTTAGTTGAGGAGATACTCCCTACATGGATGCTTCCTCTAACAGGTAGTATCAAGTTGAATTTGATAGATGCACCTTGCATAACCTAGGACAACTTAAAATTGGAGGAACACTTATGGATGATCATGAAACATTAGTAAGAGCACTCTCTAAGAATACTGGAGTGGGTCTAAGAATGCTGGAAAGCCTAAAGCTTGCAAAAATTAATGGTTTATCCTGCTTTCTAGTAGAGTGGAATTCTACAATAGTCCTAGGTAAATAGGAAGGAGAGAAGCATGTGGAGGTTTAATGGATCGTGACACAAATTTTTTGATATTATTGTAGAGTTGGGGTGTTTTTTCAGTTGGATTCCTCGAGCAGCTAACCATGTGGCTAACATGTTAGTGATACAAAGAGCCAATCAATTGATTTCTTTTTCAAGGGATTTTTATCCTCTTAAGCTTTTAAGTTCGTATTTGTAACCACTTATGGACTTGTATTTCCATTAATATCTATAGTAGATAGTTTTTTCTTGCTTTTGATTAGAGTTATGTAGTGGTTGGGATTAGGGGAAAGATTTCTCATCTTTCTATATATTTACTTAATCTATGATAATAAAATGTTTGTTTTTCATTAAAAAACTTATTGTATCATGAATGGCACTAATTATATAATGTGTGTGTGTGTGTGTGTGTGTGTGTGTGTGTGTGTGTATATAGATATATATGTCTCAAGATATGTTAAGATCTAAGATGCAGGTCATGCCTATCATTTTACATTAAAAAAAGTATTATATTGCGTCTCACAAGTGTTTAATAATTATGATAACATTTTTATTTGAGAAAAATGAAGATCTTATACTTAAAATAAGAAATATAGACAATATAAATATATTTATATAATAATGTCAATACAAACTAATTATTTTCTGGAATTATTTGTATTGGTAACCCAAATCCTACAAACTTAAGCTTTTTGAAAAATTGGTTGTTTAATATGGTATCAAAGTCTTGTTTGGTAGGAGTTTATATGTTTGAACCTCACTGGATGTTTATTTCCTCACTTTATTAAGCCCAAAGGAGGCTGTTTGTGGTTTGTATATTTTGCGGTGTGTGCTTATGTGTCTCTCCATGTGCAAGTATGAAGTTGCATGTAAGGAAGGGTGTTGGAGTGCATGATATATATTGTGAATCTAAATCCTGCAAACTTAAACTTTAAGAAAATTGGTTGTTTAACAATTTGATTATGTACATTTTATTTGTATTTTATTACAACATCCTTGTTTTCCTAAGACTAACCTTTTCCATAGATCTTATAAACCATAAATTTGCTCATTATGCATGGATGAGTAAGAACAATAATATTTTATGGATTTCACACAAGTTCCTCTTCTTTTCTTTTTCAGGACTGGGTTCCCAAGCAGAATCATTTGCCCTCAAATCTTGGCTAATGATTCATTTTGACATAAACCTATCCACAGTGTGTACTAATTTTCTGTTGTTTATTTTTATTTTTTTATTTAATTTTTCCTCACAAATCTTGGGACATAACAAGAAAGAAAAAGGCTTGATGAATATGCCTATGAAGTTGGAGCCTTGGGTTGTGTTCAGTATTTTTCACACTACATTTTTCAAACAGAACCCCAAATAGTCAATCTTCTTTTATTTTGGAAGGATGTGTATGGTTTGGAGTTCAGATCCGAAGAGCAAAAATTGGAGGGAGAAGACCTGAAGAATTTGGTGGGCTTTTCCATAGAAAAATATGCACTTAATGTGGATATATATATATATTCGAATACAGATGTTTGTAGATATGCACAACCCTAGTAAGCCATATGGACATAGAAATCTCATAATCTGTTTGAAGCATATACTTCAGTTACAATCTTCGACTTCTAACATTCTCATGTGTTTGTCTCTTAAAATCTCCTTGAGTAGGATTCTATATTGCTGATTTATTTTCTGAAATTTCATTTTTTTCTATTCAGTCACTTGTCGTCATTCTTACCTGTAGGTTCTCATCATGGACAAACGTACGATTAAAGTAATGTCTTACTCATGCAAGATGGCAGATATCACAGAGGAAGGAGTCTCATGTAAGAAAACCAAAGGCCATTCTCTCAAAGCTTAAATTTCCACTTTTTCTCCATAAATGCGGGTTTGGTGTTCTTGCCCGAACAATTCCACTTTGTTCATTGTGATGAAACAGTACAATATAACAAACAGTGCATCAATAGGTCAATATTCTCATGGCCACCTGTTTTCAAATGTGCTTTTTTTTTTTTTGTTCTTTTAAATAATGATTCTAGCTATCTTTAGCATAAACTGTTACATCATATTGTTTTCACTAATTTCTGTCAATGAGCAACACATCTTCAATACTTTTGGATTCATTAAGACATCTCTGAAGTGATTTATTTATTTATTTATTAAAAAAAATCCTGGAATCGGGATCATCTGCTTCATAATGGAAGCCATTTGTTGCTTTGAACTTATGGTCTTGGTTTTCTGGTCATGGTCATTGTACTTACTGAAAGTCAAGTAATTGATACTTATAAAAGATTATGAGCTAAAGAGACTAAGGTATTCCAATAGCAAGGTGCTTGGGGTATATCTAAATTTACCCACTAAAATGGAAAGTAGGACATGAAATGACTATAAAGAAACAGGAATTAAAAAAATTCTAGGTTGTGCCAAATTTTAAGTAAACATAAATAATGTAGAAACAAGGATAAATAGTATTGATAGAAGAAAGAGAGAAGGATGAGGGGTCCTTCTCACAAAATACAAAACCTGATTGAAGTATGAATATACTCCACTATACAAGGAGAAACTAAAACATAGGCATACACAAAATAACATAGAAACTAAAAACAACTCCTCTCAATGTTATCCACCCTCTATGAATTACAAATTGAAAGCCAACTTAGTTGAATAACATTAAATGGAACTCCTTTAAAAGTGACGGAACAAGAGACCTAGAGGGAAGAGTAGAAATGAAGTAGATCCCACAATGTCTTTTCTGATCTCCATCTTTCCTTAAAAATCCTAGTATTTCTCTCTTACCACACAATCCGAAGAATAGTGAGGCAAGCGATTTGCCAAAGAGTCTTGCCTCTCAATGAATTCCCCGATCCTCTAAAAGAGATGATCATCATATCTCCGATACTCCTAAGCAACACCCAAACCATATTGGCTAAACTGAAGAGCTTATGCCAAAGCCCCCTAAGCTAATAGACAATGTAGAAAAAGATGGTTGATTGATTGCCCACTTTCTTTGCATAAAATGTACCAATGTGGATTAAGGGATTTGTAGGGTCTTTTCACTTGTACTAAGTCATTGGTATTTACCTTCTTGTGCACCACTAGCTAAACAAAGGCCGTAACCTTTGAAGGGGCTTTTAATTTCCAAACAAAATTAGTTGGAAAGAAAAGGATTGGATTTGATGACTTGGACAAGACCAAAAAAAAAATTAGTAAACATAAATAATAAGCTTGAAAGAAATAATTTAGAATCTTGACAAAATAGATGGTTTAAATTTATCTTTCATATAACTTTTTCATCCTATCAAAATAACACATTTATGCAATACGGTTTTTTTTTTTTAAATTTTTATTTTATTTTATTTTATTTTTTATTTTTAAAATCACAAACAACCATTTCATTTCAAAGAAGGATGAGGCATCTTTCCATGATATAAAAATGAAGAAAACCTCTAAACAAGAAAACCAAAACAAGTTGCACAACTATGAGGGAGATTTCTAAAAGAACAGTTGAGAATAGCTTAAAGAAATTGGAAAAAAAAAAAAAAACAAAATTCTACAAAAGATACTAAAAGCTTTGCTCCTTATTTGGTTATAAGTCTACTGCTTGATGAGCTAAGCAAGGAGTCTAGGAAAAGGAACATCCTAATTCTATTTAGGTATAAAAATTTTGGTGAAGCCACTCTTCAAGCCTCTTTCCTTCTTGGATACCAATGAAATGACGAAGAATCTCTCTCCAGTGCAAGGTTGGGACTCAAGGGGCCTCTATAAGAGCTAGAATCCTAGTTTCAATAGCATGACCCTTGTTTGTAGGTTTTGAAAAGGCTTTTAGCACTGCACCAAGATGATCCCTGAGCATCCACCAGTCCTTAATTGCCCTAGGTTCCCCAAAGAGCATTTGTCAAATTTAGCTTGATACAACCCTCATGAGGTGGTAACAGAGTAGGAAATATTTCCTTATCCATTCTCTTAAACTTGGCCACTAGGTTTTAATCTAGCAAAAGAAGGCTTAAAAGAGTCCCAACATGGGCCTCACTACCCGAAGCTTGTAGAGAAGAGGATAAATAAAACAAATTCTAGACTTCCTCTTTGTTCTTCACTTATTATAAAAAATCCTTGCATTCCATTCTCATGAGATGTCCCAAATCAAAATAAGGCTAGAAATGCTTTGTAGAAAACTTCATGTAATATCGAACATCTTCTCCACACTTTTGGGAGGAATCCAATTAACCTTTGTGAGATAACGAGTCCAAACAATCTATGACACAAAATGAGGCTAGTGGACAATGCAGAAAGAGTGAGCCATAGTTTCTCCTGTCCTCATACACAACACATCATTCTAATTGAGGGCTTTGTAAATCCTTTTCATTGAATCATATCACTGGAATCAACACTCTTTTCACCACAAGCCATACAAATGCTTTACTTTTTAGGAAGGACTTTAGATTTCCAAATTTCTTGTTTGAAAATGTTGTGGTGATAATTTACAGTCAAATCTTTCTTTCTAGTCTTATCCTACATTTTTGATTCATCTCCAACTTTCCCTGCAAATTTTGTTTGGAAGTCTCAAGTCCCTTTTAAGGTCAAGTCCTTTGTCTGGTTATTGACACACAAGAAGGTAAATACTAATGACTTGCTACAGTTAAGAAGACCCTACAAAGCTCTCAATCCTGATATCTGTAAGTTGTGTATGGAGCATGGAGAATTAGCAAATAATCTCTTCTTAGATTGTCCTTTGACGATGGGGTTGTGGCATAGGTTATTTCGTATAGCCAAGATGGATTGGGTCCCCCCCAAGGAGTATTTTTGACATGATGACCATTAATTTTAAGGGATTGGGAAGATCTAAGAGAGGAATAGTATTGTGGCAATCTGCCTTTATTGCTTTAATTTGGGTTGTGTGACGAGAAAGAAATGCTAGGATATTCGAGGACAAGGCAAGGAATTCAGAGGCTCTATGGGACACTATTCATTTCCTTGCTTCTTTTTGGGCTTCTTGCACCAAAACTTTTAAGGGCATTCCTCTTAATTTGGTTCAACTAGATTGGCTAGTGGTGTGTAGCTCCAAGGGTGTGGGTTAGTAAGGAGAGGTTGCTTTTTGTAATTACTACATAGCTTTTTGCTTTTGGTATTCAATTTGTTTAGCTTTCATTTGTGGGAGGATTCCTCATCCTTCTTTTGTATTTCCTATTTTCTAATTCAATATAATTCATTGTTGTTTCCTATAAAAAAAAATGTTGTGGTAATAAATGAAATTTCTAGTAAGGGTACGAGGAAGAGGAAAAATAAAATTGCAAAAACAGGGGAATCTCTTGTCCTCACTGCCTCAAAGAGATTTGGGTATCGAAGATGAAAGAGTGGATCACGATGCCATGTATCTTCTTAAAAACAGACTTTTGTTCCATTGCTCACAAAACAACATGCAAAACAAGAGACATTAAAGAAACATTAAAAGAATAGCCTTCCAATGGCAAGGACAATGGTGCAATTACCCAAAAATACATTTGCATCCTGATTCACTTAGATGTGACTGTAGAAATTCAAAATGATCAGCATTGCTCTCCATAGAAAACCTCCATAGTTGCTTCCTTAAGAGGGCTCTATTCTTCAGAGATATCCTACATACACCCAAACTGCCAGTACTTTCAGGATATTGAGCTCCTCTTCTCTCTGTTATTATACTCAGAATATTAACTGCAATCCTAAAAAGAAAAGGAGAAAGTGGATCACCTAATTTTAGGTCCCTAAAGGCCTTAAATGATCCTTTGGTGCACTCTGTTCATTAGCACAACAAAACTGAGGTTACGTACCCATAGATGCAAGACATCCATCTTCTCCTGAGATCCTTTTGTTCTAGATCATGCAACATAAAAGTCCACTCTACATCATCAGAAGGTTTTTGAAATGAATCTAAAAAACAATCTTTTTTTGTTCTTGGTTTTTGGATAAAAACAACCATTTCATTGCATTGAAATGCTAAATACAAATAAGGATGAGAAATCCTTTTGACAAGTACAAACACTTACTGACAAAGTCTCATAGAAATGGAAAATAGGTGATGCTAGTCCAAAATGGAAAATAGGTGATGCTAGTCCAAAAGGGAAAATCTATTTGCATAGTTCAAACTATTTAGGACACCACTCACTATAATTCATGGAGTTAAAAAATGTCCAATGAAAGAAACCCAATGTCTTACTCCACACTTTGCTAATGCAATTGCTGCATGATTGTCTAAGTGAGGAATCTAACAACATAAGGAACATCCTAACAAGAAATATCAATATTTTGGCACAACCACCAATCAAACTTCCACAACCCTTATCCTTTCCTATTCACCCATGATACGACAATAGCAAATCTTCTTGTACTTGGGTCCTCCCTTCTTCAGTTAGAGATACTCTTAGTGGTTGGCGTGACTTTAAGTTGGGCAAGAAGCATAGGAAGGTGTGGAATGCAGCCCCTTTGTGCATTTTTTGGGCGGTTTGGAAGGAAAGAAACAGGATAGCTTTTGATAATGAAGAGTTATCAATTCATAGGTTGAATAATTCTTTTGTTTGTAATCTTTGGCTGTGGACTAGATTGGTTGTAAATGAGGGTCCTCTTCCTTTGATCAATTTTTTTGATTGGCTAGGCGCTAGTTGAGGGCTGGTATTGTATCTCTTTTTCTTTTTGTGCCTATTGGCGCCTCTTGTATACATCCTGTATGCTTGGGTCAGCCTCAAGGCGCCCTTTTCTAATATATTTTTGTTGTGTGTTTGCCTATCAAAAAAAAAAAAGCTTTTATTGAACCCCCAGGTCTGCTTATTTAGAATATGTTGTTATCATAATATCAAAGTAGTCCTAAGTTATCATCCAATTTTTAGTTACATAGGGTTACCCCAAGAACACCTATCAATATTTAGTTTAACAAAACTCATGAAAGGTGGTAATTGTTCAAGAAGTGTCATTAGTCAATCTTGTGGTTCTGCACACTAGGTTCCAATCTAGAAAAACAAGGCTTCTAGGGCAGTGTTTGCAAAAGTTTCACTAGCAAAAGTCCAAAGGAAAGAAAAAAAAGAGGAAAAACATCCCAAATTGCATCCAATGATCTCCACCCATCCTAAGAAATCTTGGCATTCCTTTCCCGCCAAATAGTTCAAATCAAAGTGAGATGTGCCAAAGAGTCCTACCTAGAGGAAGTCTCCCTAGACACTTAAAGGATCGATCAACATCTTGTCCACCCTTCTAAGTTTGACCCAGTCAGTCCTGTAAGTCTGAGCAACAAACATGACAAGCCCTTATTTTCTTGAGCGTCTCTTCTCATTAAACACTTCATTAGCCACTAAGATCATATCCAGATGTTGTCTATCCTCACAAATTCTCCTGGAAGAGGCACCTTCCTATGGTCTAGAGCAGGTAGTGAGTGGTCCAGCTGGGTAAAGTGACAATCTTAGTTACTCCTAACTATCACATTGGTTCCGTGCCATTATCTTCCTTGCAATTATTTTTTTGTGAGAAGTTTAGCATGAAATTAGCAAATAGGAAGATTCATGACTTAGATGACAATTGCAAATAGGAAGATTCATGTATAGGCCTTTTGTCCTTTTTGTATAGTCCTCCTTGTTTAGTGGAGGTTTACTTAATTTTTGGTCAGGTTTGTAAATCATGGGGAGGACTTCTCATCCTTCTCATGTTTTTCTCTTTTAATACAATTGTTTGTTTTTGATCAAATAAAAAAAAATGACTTAGATGACAATTGGATAGGAATGGGTTACAAGATAATAAAAAAAGCATACCTTTCATAGGTTAAACTACAAGTGAATCTGTGGAATGCATGGGATGTTACTAATATTTAACTATCTTTTTCCAAAAAGGATATATTAATGTTTACATTTTAATATAGTATGATATTTTGTCATAGAATACAAAAGAAACTTACTTAACCTAGATGAAAACCCTAAGTCTTTTATTTTTCCCTTCAAACAATAAAGATTCACAGTGGAAAGATGGAAGCCTTGGGCAATTTGTGCCTGAATTATATTTATTGATTTCCTTTTTACAAATCCTAAGAATGAAAGAAACATTGATATAATTGAATTGTCGAATTAATCCATATTATCATCAAATGTATTAGGCACGTCCTAAACATATTAAGAAGAAGAAAAAATTCCTTGTACACCACTAGGGTAGGGTCAACAATGAGAGGAGCCTAGCCATTTTTTCACGAGATGAATTCCTTGTACATTCTTTTGTGATATATCTTTTTTGTACAAATCTCCTTGTATAGCAAAGGTTTTTAGTGTTTAGATCAAGTTTGTATAATTGTGGAGAAGATTCTTCATCCTTCTCATGAACTTTTTATACATAATTAATGCATCTTTTGTTTTTGATCCAAAAAGAAAGAAAGAAAAAAACAAAATTAAAAACAAGGAAAGGATTATTTTAGAGAGACCAAAAAAGCATTAAATTGAGGATGGAAATAAAAAATGGAAAATATCTTATTGATGGGCTTTTTTTTCTTACTCTGGTGGAAGTTGCCTTGAAGGAGACAACAAATTCACCTATATATGTTCGGTTATCTTTGCATCAACTTTTTTAATTCTAAAGATTTCCTTTAGTGGTCACAAACTTATGTCACATTCTAATCATGCAATTCAATGAAATAGCTATTGGTTTAGGGAAATAACCTTACAACAAAGACAAAACTTATTGTTCATCAATATAAATTTCAAAAGATAACTAAAATGAGTAAGCAAGAGTAACTGTATAATACAATTTCATTGGTAATATGATGGGTTAAGATGAAATAGTATCAAATGTGGAAGGTAAACAAAATATGTAGACAAGATTGGCTATATAACACAATTTCATTAATAATATAATGAGAAATAACACATCAATTTCCATAGTTATATTAACAGGTGCAATGGTATTGAATATAGAAGATGGAAAAAATATGTAAACAAGAGTGATTGTATAGCACAATTTCATTAATAATATTATGAGAAATAAAACATCAATTTACAATGTAATGGTATCAAAGATAGAAGATGGACAAGACATGTAAACAAGAGTAATTGTATAACACAATCTCATTAATAATATTATGAGAAATAACACATCAATTTCTAAAGTTATACTGACAAATGAGGCACTTGAGGCTTGGCTTAAGTAGCATGGTTTTGGTTGGTGATGTGGGAGGGGAAAGCTTGAGTCTCAACAAGGATTAAAAAAAAAAAAAAAGTGACTAATGAAAAAAAGTTTATATTGATAAATATTAAATCCTGTATTTAAGTATCATAAAGAATTAGTCTTGTAATAAAGCTTCCTTACAAGTCTTCCAAGGTTTGGGAAGGAGTGGAGGAGAGGTTTCAGAAAAGGCTTGCTTTGTGGAAGCGATAGTGTCTCTCAAAAGGTGGAAGATATACTCTGATTAAGAGCACCTTATCTAGCTTACCGATTTACTATGTCTCTTTTTGTCATCCCTAAGAGGGTAGTGGTTAGACTGGAAAAGATACAAAGGGATTTCCTTCAGGGTGGGGGAGCTTTGGTTAATAAGCCCAATCTATTGAGTTAGTTGGTTGTTTGCTTGGAAAAAGTGAAAGGGGGATTGAGTTTTAGAAACCTTTTGACCTTCAATAAGGCCCTTTTGGGAAAGTGGTCTTGGGGATTTGCGACTGAAATAGATCCTCTTTGGAAATGGGTAATTGTTGGCAAGTATGGGTAAGAAGATGGGGGTTGGTGCACGAAAATGGTGAGAAAGAGGTATGGAGTGGGGGTATGGAAGGCAATTGGAAATTGTTGGGAGGCTTTCAAAGTTAAAACATGTTTCAAGGTTGGTTTTGGGAATAGGGTGAAGTTCTAGAAGGATAGATGGTGTCGGAATTCATCTTTGAGGGATGCTTTCTTGGATCTTTTTTTTATAGCTTCCTCTAAAAATGCTTGGGTGGTTGATGTTTGAGATGGTTGTAGTTGGAATCCTAGGTTTTTTGGACAGTTGAATGATTGGGAGTTGGAGGAAGTAGATAACTTCTTTGGAATGTTGCATGATCAATCTCTCTCTTTGGATTTTGTGGACATATTGGTGTGGGTGGATACAAAAAATGGTGTTTTTTCAGTTAAGTCCTACTCCTCCTTGGCTAGTAGGGGAGCAGAACCTTTCCCTCATGGTACAGTTTGAAATTCTTGGGCTCCTATTAGAGTTAGCTTCTTTTCTAGGGAGGCAACTTGGGTAAAGATTTTGACTCAAGATCAACTCAAAAAGAGGGGTTGGAAGATGCCTAATAGATTCTACATGTGTAAAGAAGAAGAAAAAATGAGTGATCATATTCTACTTTATTGTCTGAAAGCTTGTATTTTGTGGCAACTGATTTTTGCTTATTTGATGTATAGTGGGTGATGCACTCTTCAATGAGAGTGCTTTTGAGTTGGGGAGACTCTTTTGTTGGTAGAAAAAGAAAAAAGGCTTGGAAAGTTGCCCTTTTATGCCCTTTTTTGACCATTTAGAGGGAAAGAAATAGGACAACCTTTGAAAATTGTGAAAGTTTAGACCAAACTAATAAGTGCTCCTTCTTGTGTCTATTTTGGGGTTGGGTTAGATTGTACATAAGGGATGGTTCTCTATTGATGCTAGATTTTGTGGATTGGTTAGGTTCTTTATAGGGTGTGGTTGCTAGTTTATGCGCACTCACGCCGTTTTGCTTATTGGTTGACTTGTATACGTGTGTACTTTTTACTTTTTAATACAATTGCTTTTACCTATCAAAAAAAAAAAAAAACAAAGCTTTCTTGAAAGTAATTTCAGTATAGAAAAGATATTTTTTTAATATGAAGAGTGCCTTAGGGGCATTGAAGTCTGAGAAAGAAAGTCCTTTGTTTTTTTTATGGTGTGGGGGAGGGGGGGTTAACATAAAGAGTTGGATAAAGCTTCTTCAATGTGTAGATTTCAGTATGAAAAGAGAGATTTTTCAATATTAAGAATGTCTCAGGACATTACAGGTTTGTGAAAGAGAGTTTTTTTTTTTTTTTTTTTGTGTGGGTTGGGGGAGTGTTTTGGTGTGGGGAAGGAGAACAACCGGATTTGTTGTCTACTGTGTATATTTGAAGCTTGGTATATTGCGATGTCTTTGAAGCTAGGAATTATTATATGAGAATCTAGTTTTAAAAAACCTGTGAATAACTGAGTTTCAAATAGTTTCCTAAAGAACTAATAACTGCTCATTATCAAAAGGTATTATTGGAAGAGCAACAGCAACCCAAGAATTTTAACAATGGATTATTCCTAATGTTTCACAATCCTAACCATTTCTCCTTAAATATCATGACTCTCACTGTCTCACATAACTCCTTAAAAAACTAGCACAATAGTAGCAAGCTGTAAGATGAAGTTCTAGTGGCCTAAGCTTATTGAGAGAGTGTTGAGATGTGGATTCCTTGCACATCATTATAATCTAATTATATTTAATTCTAAATAGTGTGTGTGTGTGTGTTTTTTTTAATATATATATACCTTTTTTCGCTTTTTCTTTTCTCATCTTCGAATGTATCAAATTTCTATTTCTCTGTGCAGTGGTGGAAGATATATACAAGCGAAGGCAGCCATTGCCCTCAATGGACGCAATATACTTCATACAGCCAACCAAAGAGAAGTAATATAGTGTTCTTTGTCACTGTTAATAGCGACTTTCTTAGTTCTAATACAAATTCAGTAAAACTCTCTCTCTCTTTCTCTCTCTGTGTTTTTTGTTGGTGAAGAGTCTTATTTTTTCTAAAGTTCATTCTTTTCTGAGTTATTTTACATTATAGCAGATTGTGGTTCTGTCATAAATTTGAACTTCTGAAAGTTTCCCCTTGTTCTTCTGTTTGATCTTTACCTCATAGAGAACTGGAGCTCCTGAGATCACTTATAGTTTCTGGTGATAAAATTTGGAAGCAAGTTGAGAGAGTGCGAATTATGTTTGCACATAAGTTACAACTTGTACCTTGACTAGTTGCTTCACAGAAGTCACAAATACTAGAATAGGTGGATTCCTGAAGTTCCCCGAATTTTTGAATGAGATATTTTCCTACTATTTGAGCCTTGACAACTTTTACCAAGCCTATTGCTAATTTATTTAGGAATGTTGTCACCATAAAATGGACAACTTAACTAATCCCTAATATATTGAAGAAGTAGTCTTTTTTATCAGAATTGTACTGAGGAAATATGACCACAGTGAATAAGCAAAGGCGTGTTAAAGGAAAAGGGAATCCAACATCTGTCTAGCTCTTGCACTTGATGCTTATGCATGGATGTGCAGATCAATTGTTTTCCTCTGTAAGTAACACACATTTGAAGGGGAAAATGAAATGAGTGAGGGCTGTAAAAACAAGCATTCTTAATTCAAATATATTTTTCTTTGAATACTAGCCTTTCAGTCGGACCTTACAGATTCTGGAATAACAGAAGGATGGGAGAGGTAGCTCAGTAATGGAGAATGTCAATTAATGTGTCTTCCTCTTAGCATGGAGGTCCCTTCTGAAACCAAAATGTTTCCCCATATAATACGAGATTATCATGTTTGCAACACAGGAATTTTCTACAAAGAGAAACACATGTGGAAAAATGGAAGATCATCCCCCCACCATGGGCCATACCAGAATTTGACATATGTTCATTGACCCACATCATAGCTGATGTTGTACAAAGAGAACTCTTTTAACATAATTGCAAAGAGACTTTTTGTGGGGAGGGGGAAGTACGGAAAGAAAAGCTCACCTAGTCAATTGGGAGAGGGTGTGCGTGGGTAAGGAGAAAGGGGGGCTGGGTTTGAGGAAGTTAGTCCCTTTGAACAAAGCTCTACTTGGAAAATGGGTGTGGAGATTTGCTCGTGCCAAGGAGGAGATGTGGAAACGTGTCCTTGTGGCAAAATATGGGCAAGAGGAATTTGGGTGGAGGACTAAAAAGGTAAATGGGGCGTTTGGTGTTGGGGTTTGGAAGGAGATTCTGAAAGAAGCTGATTGGTGCTGGGACAATATGAATTTTAAGGTAGGAAAAGGCACCAAAATCAGGTTTTGGAAGGACCCTTGGTGTGGGGATGTGGAGTTGGCCCGGAGGTTCCCTCAACTCTTCAATGTGGCTGCCCAAAGGAGTGCCACTGTGGGGGATATATGGGATCAGAATTCTGGCCAAGGAAGTTAGAACCTAAGGTTTACTAGAGGCTTCAATGATTGGGAGCTGAACATGGTAGACGAATTGCTTCAAATCCTAAGGAGTCAAAGAATTACCTTGGAGGAGAACTTGGCCTTATGGAAGGGTGGAAAAAATGGGAAGTTTGACGTTAAGGAAGCGTATGGGCTGCTGATCAGTCATAGTACCCCGTTGTTTCCCAAAAAGGGCATTTGAGTGGAGAACGTTCCTTCCAAGCTAGCGTTTTTTGCGTGGGAAGCTACTTGGGGGAGGGTTCTTACCCTTGATAGGCTTCAAAAGAGAGGTTGGCAGTTTCCTAATCATTGCTACTTATGTGGTAGTGATGAGGAAAACGTTAATCATCTCCTTATTCATTGTACAGTGGCTAGTGTGTTGTGGGGGATTGTTCTTAGTCTGTTTGGAGCCCAGTGGGTCTTTCCAGAAACTGTAAAGGAGGCGGTTATCAGCTGGAAGGGTTCTTTTGTGGGTAAAAAGAGGGAGAAAATTTGGAGATCCATACCGTTATTTATTTTCTGGACGGTTTGGAAGGAGAGGAACAAATTAGCATTCAGGGGGGGGGAGTTAGCTATACAGAAAGTTAAGAATTCTTTTGTTTGTCATTTGTGGGGGTGGGCAAAATTGTATAACGGTGCGGAGCCTCGTTCCCTTATAGGTTTCCTGGAGTGGATAGCCTCCAGTTAAGGGTTGGTGGGTTTTTTTGCTTCTTTTGGTTGTTGTTGTGAGGTCTTCGTCGCCTCGTATACTACCTGTATGGTATGCGGTGCTTTGCCTTTTGCTAATATATGTGTTTACTTATCGAAAAAAAAAAAAAAAAAATTAAATTCCATGGACAGTGTTGAGATTTTTACCTTGCTGAACGTTTGGATGTTGTATATATTTGCTAGATGATCAAGTGTCAGGTTCCAGAGGAATTCTCCAGTCTCTTTACCACTAAGGCCTTATGCCTAATTTCAAGGTTGATTATATTCGATACAGGAGGTGTATTCATATCATACTGTGTGCAATATAATCACCTAGGTCAATGAGAAATAAAAGATGAAGTCTAGTAGATACTGAAATTTCATATCCAGGTCTTGGTTACTTCTGTTCCTTCAATTGCATGGAATTCTTTGTTGGTAAGCCATGAATCAATTTTTCTTTTGTTGACTGTCTTGTTTACAAACCATGGACCATACTTGTAATCATTTTGTTTCCTGCCAATAGTGAATTTAACTGATATGAAAATCAAACCTTATAATTTAGAAATAAAATGGTGCAAATTTTATAATTGGTGCAATATACAAGATCCTATATTCTGAACTCATGTGGTATTATTAATTTCTTATAAAGAATATTATATTCACTTCCCTTTTCTGCATGACCCTCAAATCTCATACTTTAATGTAATTCCACTAAATCTTCCAGTAGGTTTTCAATTTGCAGCCTATGAAGATGATTGACTTTTTGATGTCTTTACACGATGTTTATGATTTTGCATGAATATGATTTTTGTTTTTCACTGAATTGTTCATTTTTGTTTCATTTTTCAAATGCTTCTTCATCAACTTTGTAATTGTAATATAGTATAATTTTATAGAATTGCTATTATGAAAGTTAAATATGTTTTGTATTCTTTTGAGCTTGTGCACGGTGATGAGGACCTTTTTTTCTGACTAATGCTGTATCTCTTTCTCTCTGCTGTTTTCTTTTTCCTTTTTCTCTTTTTCATTCATTTGCAGTGTTATCATGTTCTTGTCTGACATGTCTGGAAGGACGCCCTTATACAAGAAGTATGTTAAGTATCCATATTTTTTCCCCAATTTGGTGTTCCTATGATTTCATCTCCTAGAAGTTTCAACTAATTTTCTTATGTTTTTTTTTTTTTTTTGTATTTTTCATTTCAGAGCCTTTGTTTTCTTCAGTTCACCAATTTCGAGAGAATTGGTTAATCTCGTCAAGAGGGATGCACTTGTGTTACCTCGCATAGGTGCACTTAGAGAGGTTATAATTCTTTTGTTTTCTTATGGCTTGTTTTGGGATTGATAATTGTGTTGAGTAGTTTACATATGGTCATTTTTACCAGGATAAAAATTGCATATGGTTAAAATTAGCTTACTTCTTTTGCTGGTTGAAAACTTATGAGTACAGACTGATAACTTTCTCATTTGGATAACTTGCAGATGAATTTGGAGTATTTCGCTATAGATAGCCAGGTACATGCTACTTCCATGAACTTGTTGAATTCTATGCACAAAATGTGCTCTATAAGTCCGGTTATGGTTTCATATTTTTTGTCTTTTTTTCTTGTTTCCATTAAAAAAAAAAGGAAAAAGGAAACAGAAATGACGATGGTCTTTAAACATTGGATTTTCTTTAACACTATATCTTTGTTGCTAATGGCTAAAAATGATTTTTGTTCTAGTAGTGAAATTTGGAGTGAGTTCTTTGACACACACAACATGATCAATAATAACATTCATCAACTTCCACAGTTTCATAATTGGAATCTTTTCCATCTTCTGCAACTGGATGCAAAGTCATGGCAATTATGAATCTTTTTAAGAGCTTATTTCCTGTTTGTTTTTTAACATGAGAACGGTATTTGGTTTAAAAGGCTATTGAACATTAGTCATGTGGTAAACTGGAAATATCTAAAATTCCTTTAGTTTATCTTATCTTTAAATTTCTTTTCCATAAGGGTTTTGTCACTGATGATGAGAGGGCTTTAGAGGAACTTTTTGGGGATGAGGAGAATTCTCGCAGAGGTGATGCATGTTTGAATGTGATGGCCACCCGTATTGCTACAGTTTTTGCCTCATTGCGGGTATGTATTTCAAGATTTCTAATTGTTGATTCACATTGTATTAAGATATTTCTGAAGCATATGTGTGTTCGAATTTCAGGAGCTTCCTTTTGTGCGCTATCGTGCCGCCAAGTTCCTTGATCCAACCACAGCAACAACATTTCGTGATCTAATTCCTACAAAGCTTGCTGCTGCAGTATGGAACTGTCTTTTAAAATATAAAGAAACCTTTCCTAACTTGCCTACTACCGAAACATGCGAGTTGCTCATTTTGGACAGATCTGTAGATCAGGTTTTCCCTCTCTCACATTCACTGATTATGATTTGGTTCACGGATTGTCTATTTTATATGGGCTGACAATGACCAACTTACATTTTTAGATTGCACCTATCATACATGAATGGACCTATGATGCCATGTGCCATGATTTACTAAATATGGAAGGAAATAAATATGTCCATGAAGTAAGTCTTTTCCAAATTTTATTTATGCTTTTGGATTTGATATTGTTTTTCCTTTAGCTGTGTGTGTTGAGGAATTATTCTTTTTTAGGTTCCAAGTAAAACAGGTGGTCCACCAGAGAAAAAAGAAGTCCTTTTGGAGGATCATGATCCTGTCTGGCTTGAGCTTCGCCATGCACATATAGCAGATGTATGCCTTATGTTTTTAGACATCCATACATGTAAATGCACATGCATGTTCAATTTGTACATAAATCATGTAAATTTTCTTTGGCCATTGACCACCTTGTCAGGCTAGTGAGAGGTTGCATGAGAAGATGACCAACTTCATATCAAAAAATAAAGCTGCACAAATCCAACATGGTTCAAGGTCAGTGTAACTTTGCTCTTTGAGGATCTGCTATTATCCAATTCAAGTGATTTGATGGCATTTGAAATGCTGTATATCTCATTGAAGTTATTTAGTTCATTTTGATTGTCCACCAATTTTAAAGAAATGCTCCGGGCCTTCCTTATTTGCATTACTCTTTTGGAATATCATTCTAGTCAATTCCTTGATGCCTAAGCCATTGAAAATATGACAAGACACAAGACAATGTTGATGAAAACTTATAGCTAAAAAATCTCTGCAGCAACTATTTTACTTTGATTGAGTTTCTGCCCTAAGTGGATAATAGCTTTTGGGAATTTGAGAAAGAGTAACTAAAAAGTTTTTTCTTTCCTGATAGGTTCAGTCCAGTGGGGTGTTGTAATGCTAAAATGGAGATTATGGAACTACGTGTCATAATCTTTGCAATAATATTTTTTGTTCAGAAACAAATTAATTTCTTGACTGGAAACAAACTAATCTTTGCAGTAACATGGCTAGAGATTCCTTTTTATAGTTGACAAAAAAAAATATAAAAGAAGAGATGTCTCAGTTTAGGGGATGGTAGGAGGATTAGGTTTTAACAGGATCTGTGGTTTTTGCCTTGTTTCCTGCTTTGTACACCATTGCCAATTCTAAGGATGCTTGGGTAGCAGAAGTTTGGGAGGTGGGAGGTGTTGGACATTGGAGCCCTTGATTTTCAGAAATTTCCAAGATTGGGAGGATGATATGGTTGAAGCTTTTCTCATGTAGATCCAAGACACAGTGGTTCAAAGAGAGTGTGAACAAGCTGGTTTGGAAATTAAATAAGGGAGGGAACATCTCTGTAAAATCCTACCATACTTCTTTGGAGATCCTTTGCCTGTCAAAGAAGTTTAGGGTTCTCAGGCTCCTTCAAAGGTGGCTTTCTTTGTTTGGGAGGTGGTTTGGGGAAAAAAAATTATGGCATTATATCAATGAAGGAGGAGAAGAAGGGCTGTAGCTAACTGCTGTTTAGGTAAAAGAGTGATGGGGAATCGACTAATTGTATACTTATACATTGTGGTGCAGCTTGTTTGGTCTTTGGAACCTATTATTCTTGCTCTTTAATGTGTTATGGATGTTGCCTTACATGGTGAAAGATGTCTGGCTAGGAGGGCATGGGGACTTTCTGGCGAAATAACACAGAAAAGCTTGGAGGCTAGCCCTATGATGTTTGTTCTTGAAGAACTTTTGAAGATTTGGAGAAATCCATTCATCCGTTAAAGGATTCTTTATTTGAACATTCTTTTCTTGGTTTAGATTTTGTGTCAAGGTGGAATGCTCATCCGTGTATAATTTTGTGGATTAGGTAGGGTCACACTTGTGTAATTTCCTTTTTCTCACCCTTTGGAAACTTTTATATGCTTTCTGTGTACTTTGGTTCTGCTCTTATTTGAGGGGCATTTTTAATAGATTATTCTTTTTCTTATATATAAAAAAAGATCTATGGGGTTTTGTTTCGTATGGTTGGTATCTGCTGTGCAATAGCATTACATGGAATCATTCTGTTTGAAAGAAAAGAAAGCTAAGTTTTCTCTAATATACAGGTAGTGTTATATAATTTATATATCAACTTTATGTTCAATCACATTGACTAATGCATGGCTGAGTTTTAAATTACAAAATATAAAAAATGAGCTACCAATAATTGCAGTTATCAATTCCAGTAACAAATAATATGAAGCTTTCACAATTTATCCCCTTTCCTTCTTTTCTGTAAGTTTATTAACTCAATAGTTTATCATCTTGCTTGGTTTCTAACCATGTCTAATGCTACCTACCTTCCTTGTACTTGGCTAAACTATCCTTATATAGAAATCTCTTCCAATTACATGAGTTGATTTAATTCATGTTTGCCTATAACTTAAAATTTCTACATCTGTTCATAATTGGTTTTTAAATTTTGCCTGTCCTCTTTTTGTTTACTTTTTAGAAGTCTAGAATCTCTTATAGGATTGTATAAGATTGCTTACTTCATTGAATGTTATACTTTTTCTGGCAATTTTGAATTTGGGCCCTTTTAGCCATGTATCTTTGTGATATCTGGTTAATCTTTCTACTTGATGCCAGTGTATTCAGACCAGTAATCCAGGATGTGTTAACCTAAATATTTATCTGTTATGTAGAGGTGGTGGTGAATTGTCTACAAGGGACTTGCAAAAGATGGTTCAAGCTTTGCCACAATATAGTGAGCAAATTGAGAAGCTTTCCCTCCATGTTGAGGTTAGTTTCTTTTTTTTTTTACTAGCATCGTATTTTCCAAATTAAATGTGTTGAAACAGTTCTAGTTTCAAACGTTTGACTTGGCATGCCACATTTTGGTTTTAGTTTTAGAACGTCACCAGAACCGAGGACAAAATTCCATAAATGTTGGCAAAGTGTTGCTGGTAATATCTGACATTGGGGTAAGGGTTGGGGGACACAGTGGCAGACTATCATTTCTTTTTCTACAACAATCTTGAGAAATTCCTGAAATACCGATGGAATTTTTCTGGTCACTTTATGTGTGGATCATTGAGGCCATTAGAAGTGGTCCTTCTTGGATTTTTTGAACAACTTGGATCCTCTTGGTTAGAGAAGCATTTTGTGTTCCATAACTCTTTCTGCATGTGTTAGTGTGGGCATGTGTGTACGGTGTTTTTAGTTCTCTTACCAGTTCTAGGGTGGTTCTTCAGTACCTCCCACATCTTGGTTCTGCCCCTGCTCAATTGATGTAATCTATTTAGATTTTTCCTATATTAAAAATTCTTGGATCCTCTTGGTTAGAGAAGCATTTTGTGTTCCATAACCCTTTCTGCATGTGTTAGTGTGTGGGCATGTGTGTATGGTGTTTCTAGTCCTCTTCCCAGTTCTAGGGCGGTTCTTCAATAGCTCCCACATCTTGGTTCTGCCCCTGCTCAATTGATGTAGTCTATTTAGTTTTTTCCTATATTAGAAAATTAAATAAATACATGGGAATATTTCTCCCTTTTTTCTGGTAAGGTCATTCTCAATAGCAATTCTGGGAAAAAGTGGAAAAATTATTGCTATATATTGCCGAGAAACCAGGATTAGTAAGGTGAAAGTCATGGTGGTACCAAACTGAGGGGAGCACAATGTCCCACGGTGGTGCTCCACTAGTGACTAGACACTTTATCTTTGACTAAGAAGTAGTTTAATTTGGAAGTCCTCTATGCAAGGCGGTTACACCCAGAAATGTGGCCTCCCACCATTTCAAAATCAGAGTGAATAATTACCAGAAAGCTAGAGTGGGTGTGAGCAGTACATGTCACATGGATATGAGCAACCCATCGCATATGGATATGATAATAAAATAAAATATGGATATTAACAACAATAACATATGGAGACATATGAGTGGCATGTTAGAAATTACTTGGATATTTTTTTCTCACCTCATGTGGGAAGTCATTGCAGTAATGTAACTCCTCACCTCTTGGAAGCAAGGATGATGGTTTGAACTCCATAAACCTCTATCTGGTACTTACATGCATTGGCTTGGTTTAATTTCTTTTTTTGTGTTAGATGTAAATCATTTGTACATAAAGCAATAATAATTTTTTATGCCTGTTAGGGGGAAAAAGGAAAAGTATGCTGATTTGACACTAAAGGGACACAAAACAAACTTCACAACTGAAGGAAATCAAAACAAATAACAACCTAAGACTGCTATAGAACTCAAGGGGGTTAAAGGTCCTTGACAAAAGATACCAAGTATTTGGCCCCTTGCATGGCTTAATACTCCCTTTGTAGTTGGCAATGCCTAGCACCTAAGAAAAATAACATCTTATGTATGTAGCAACATTAGTAATTAAATAGATTCCTGCATCATACTTTCATTAGCCTCTTTTCTCTCTTGGACATCTATGAGATGATAATACTAGAATTATCCTCAACCCACAATATGAAAGAATCAAAGCTTTGGCCCACATCATACCCTCTAAAAGAGCTTGACTCTTTTTCCTCAATAACTAAACCCTTTCCTACTACTTTAGGAAATGCTTGGAAGTACTATACAATAATGGTCTCTAAACACTCCTCCAATTCCAAGTTGTCCTAATTAGCCGAGGAGCACTCATCAAAACTAAATTATATAGGGCCCACTAAAGGTGGATACACTTCTCAATCTAGATATCATAATTTGTTACATATGCAATCTTTTTATAATATTTTGACTCCAAATGATGCATTATTGCTTGTTCTAACTATTCCTCATCTTCATGTCAAATTTTCATGTTTGATTGAAGCTTGATCATTCTTCCAAAAATTGAACGATTCCATTACTTTGCTAGTATAGATATTGACAAAGATATATATATATATATATATATATATATATGTATGTATGTATGTATGTATCTAACGTACAAGAGAAGGATGAGGGATCCTCCCTAAAAAATACAAGAATTTGATCATAATATGATTGAAGCTCCTTTGCCATACAAGGAAACCTATACAAAAATTAATGGCTATATATTAATACTGAACAAAGCTCCTCTCATTGTTGTCTAAACCTTTTGAATTATAGACCAAACACCAATTAAGTTGAATAACATTAAGAGGAGTGCCTTTAAAAATATTAGTACAAGAGGCCCATAAGGAGGAATAGAAGTGAAGTAAGTCTCACAACGTCTCTACCATCCTCTACTTTTCCTCAAAGATCATAGCATTTCTCTCTTGCCACATGATCTAAGGCAAAGTGAGGCAAGCGATATACAAAAAAATCTTGCCTTTAATGCCAATCCTCTAAAAGAAATGGTCATCATGTCTCATGTACCCTTAGGCGGAACCTAATCCATCTTGGCTAGACTAAATAATTTGTGCTATAGCCCCAGATTTCTCAGACAATGCAGAAATAGATGGTCAATTGACTCTCCACTCCCCATATATGAGATGCACTAATTAGGACTAAGGGATTTGCAAGTTTTTCTCAATTGTAGCATGTCATTGGTGTTCACCTTCTTGTTTGCCACTAACCATGCAAAAATCTAAACCTTAGATGGGACTTTGTATTTCCATACAAATTTAACTAGAAACAAAGGAATTGGAACTGATAAATTAGATAAGGCCAAAAAGAAAGATTTTATCAAGAATAAACTTGAAGTGGATAATGATCAAGCTCTTGTGTCTAGGATAGAAGGAGACAAATGCTCTAGAGTGAGTGAAGACACAAGTCTTTCAAGGTTTAAATTTCCAAATTCGTGTTGCAACAAAAGTTTAGGTTCCAAGAAAGAGAAGAAGAAGAAGAGTTATTAAGGATCACTGAAATGGGGAGATTTTTTAAAGTGATAACACTATAAAGATCTGCAAATTGTCAACATAAGGGTTGATTTCCACACCACAAATCTTCCCAAGAACAAATTCTTTCCCTTTTGCCCAACACAAAACAGGTATGTGGAGAAAAATCTTGGAAAACTTGTACAATGGCCTTCCAAGGACAATGATGTGACCATCTAACCAAAATGTTGGCGTTCTATCCATTAAGATGTGTCCCATAAATACTTGAAATGACCTTATGCAAAAAGGGTGTAACTTTCCCTAGGGAACCTCCGTAGGCACTTCTTTGAAAGAGCACAATTCCTTAGAGCAGTCTTCCCAAACCCCAATCTTCCAAACTCCTCTAGCCTACACACTATGTATTTTTTTTACCTTCCTAGCCCCCATCCAAAGAAAATCCCTTTGCAATTTCTCAATCTTTGAAGCTAATGTTGGAATCTTAAACAAAGATAAGAAATAACTTGGGGTATGTGACAAACAAGATTGAATTAGAGTCATTCTTCTCCCTATTGACAAAAAAGCTTTTTTTTTTTTTTCCATCCATCTAGTCTCCTTGAGATTCTATCCATCATTGGATCCTAGAAGCCGCTTGCGAACAGATTCCCTCTTAAAGGAAGACCTAGTTAAGATAAAGGTCAATTTGAAACTTTATAGTCAAGCATTGAAGCTCATCTAGAGACCCAATCTCAACTTGTATTGATACCAAAGATAGTTCTCTTGTCTATAGTAATCCTAAGTCTTGAAATTGGCCCAAAAACCAATAGGATTAGCTTGAGGTTTTGCAAGTCTTCCATAAAGGCTCTGAAGAAAAAAAAAAATGGTGTCATTTGCAAATTGCGAAAGAGATACTCTAGTTTACCCTTGCCCACTATAAAGCCCTTTAATAAATCACTATCTTCTGCTTTGAGCATCATCCTACTTAAGATATTAGCTGCAATGGTGAAAAGAAAAAGGGAAAGAGGATCCCCTTGTCTTAAACCTTTGGTTGCCTTTACCTATCCTTTGGTATTTCCATTTATTAGTATTGCAAAACTTGCTGAAGATAAGCAGCTTCTCATCTAAGACCTCCATTTTGTGTTAAATGCTTTTCTCTCAAGTATGTGATCTAGAAAACCCCCGTCCACATGATAATAGGCCTTTTCAAAATCTATTTTAAAGACTACCACTAGGATTGGAATATATTTTTATATGCTAAAAACTGGACTTTTTAGGGATAGACATTATTGTGGCAATTCTATTATTTGTGTGAAGCCCTTCTAGGTTTGTTCTCTAAATGTAGATGTCATTCAACAGTTAATCAAAACTTCAAATAAGTTAAACTGCATTTATTTTCTTTAACCATGAGAAGCACAAATATAACTTGTTGAAATTTCTCGCCAAGTAGATTGCTAGATTTTGCTAATCTTTCATTTGATTACTTCTAGGAATTGTGAGAAGAGAAAAGAAATTATTGAATGTGAAGTTTTTCCTTTGAAGAACTTTTTCCTTCACTTTAGAGTCTTGCTATGGTCAGGCATACAATAATGCCGAAAGTATTGGTGATGGTGGGAGTCAGGCACATTGGAGAAGATTCCTATTATAGACCAACTATGAGGAGAAGATGGTCCTTGGGAAACAGATGGAGTCTAAAGATGTTAGAGCAGACAACCTACCATATTGTTATTCATTGTGGCAAACCTGGGTTGGAATCTTTTGCTCACAATTTTTGGGTTTCAGCAGGTTCTTCTTGGGACAAATAAAAATCTTCTGTTGAATTGGCATCTGAGGAATTGGATAAATAGAGAAAGAAGGTGTTGGAATTGGCCACAATCTGAGAAATCTTCACTCAGATGAGGCAATTCTGTTTTGTTTGGTTGAGATGAATTTTCATTTTTATAGACCCTGAAAAGACATGAAGACAATATTTAAGTTTCAATTTCTTTTCCTTATGCATGTTACATTAGCCAACGAATGAAACATAATAATTTTGACTAAGTTATCAACACACTGTAGTGTGTGATTGCAAAATTCCCAAGAAGCCCACTTTTGTTGTGACATAATATGGAGGAACAAGTCTTCAAGCTAAAATTGTTGTATTCATCCAGATTGCTGGAAAAATCAACAGAATTATTGGGGAGATGGGGCTTCGAGAACTTGGGCAACTGGAGCAGGACCTTGTGTTTGGAGATGCAGGAACAAAAGAAGTAATTAATTATCTGAGAACAAAACTGGTGAGAACCATATAGTGAATAGAAGTGGATGCACCTTACACATTTCCACTCTGTCTTATTAAATAAAAATACCTTTGAAATGCAGGATGCCACCCGTGAAAATAAGCTGCGTTTATTGATGATTTATGCAGCCATTTATCCTGAGAAGTTTGAGGGTGACAAAGCTTCCAAGTTGATGAAGGTATGTTTCTGTCAATATTTCCTTTTTTATTTTTTCCAACATAATTGCAATCTCTTGTCCCCGTTTTGAAGTTTCAGTGAATTTATGTTTAATCATTAACTTGCTCAATCTGGAGCCATTTATCTGAGGACATATGCTTACAGTTCCATTTCCAACAGCCTATGCACATCCTTTCAGTTTTCTCCTTGCCAATGTCACAGTGTTCATGCATTGTTGTCTTGTGGAATTATATTTTTATGATAAGATTATTTCAATCCATGAACCTTAAATTGAATAAATTATCAGTTCTAGGCCCCAAAAAACTAGTCCTTATTTAGAGTTCTAAGAAAGTTCGGCGCTAGTACAGCTATTTGTTGTTGTATGATTGTCAATGAGAAAAGATCTTATAATTATTCACGTGTGTTGGATACAAATATGCATTCAATGTAGTTACTCCAGCCATTTGAAGTGTACATGTGTAGCACTTCAAAAATAGCTACTTGAATACAATAGTCTAATACATGAGGCAATGATTTTGGTGAGAATTATTCATGTAGTAGAGATGTGCTGTCATGTCGCTAATGACTGGAAACTTCTTTCACCATTCAGTAGATCATCAATCACTGTACAAATTTCATGATATAAATTGTAACTGAGCCTCCTTATCCATCCAATCTCTTTCTATTTAAATTTATATTGCTGCAAAAGTGGAATTTTGTATCTTGAGATTTAAGGGAAGTTACCATGTCAATTACAGGTGATTTTTTATTTTTTTTATTGGTAAACAGAGCAAATATATTAAAAGCGCTAGAAAAAGGTGCACAAAGTACACTTGGAACTGCCTTAAAAGGCTGCCATCCCCAGTCTTTTCTAACCCCTCTGAACTTCTGCAGCACCCCCATCACCGCCACATTTCTCTGACAATTCAGCTGCAGGAAAAGCAGGGCCAAAGGCTGCACCCACACCTACCCTCTTCCTCCCCTCTCCAGAGAGCGACACGCTACCACCTGCAGACTGCTCTATATCGACTATTTCCTTACTCCCATTGCAGCGTGTGGATCTCTCCCTTCATCTCCCCTAATCTTTAGCTCAAGGCCCCCACTGCTACTACTCTTTGGGACCACAACTGAAAACCTAGGAGTAGCTTCCCACTATAGTTGGATGGAGAAACTGGACAACCCCACTAGGACCTGTAACAAACCAGGCAAACCTTTATCGTCTGATTTAACTAAAATCCTCGCCCACTGCAAGTGTGAGAGCATAGCAGTGTCTTCGTCCACAGCTAGAAATCCTCCGCAACAGTCCCCGAGCTTCTTAAACACCTCCTGACTCCAGAAATGCAGAGGGAGTCCCAGGACTCTCACCCACAACTCCTTTGGTACCACACCCTTAAGAAAACACCCAACTTCGGGGTTCCACCTTTCCAGGTGCACGATTTTCCCCTTAAGCCTCTTTGACCCTCTTGCAAGAACCCTCTCTGCCTCAGATCCATCCTCAAACTCAAAAAGAAACAGACCACCCCCTAGTGCTGAAATCTTCAAACCCTTTTTCAATGACTAAAGGTTAGTCACCCAATTTCTCAGCGAAAGCAAGTCTGGCTTAGATTTAGGATCCTCTTCAAACCTCCCAACTGGACAACAATTCAACTGGTCCAGTCTGCTTTGAACATTCCACTCCCCAATTTGCACCCAAACTGCCTCTCCCACCATGCGCAGATCCTTTTTTACTGCCTCCACATAGGAGCCTTTCTTAGAATCCACCAATGAACTTCTCCACTTCTCTGTAGTGGAGCCAACAATCTTCGTCTCTGCCTTAAGAACGACCTCTAGAAGGTGAAGCTTCTCCACCAAGACATTCCACCCCCTAAGGAAACCTCTCCCATCAGGGAAGACCAAGGAAAACCTCTTACCCTCCTCAGCAAGCACATAACAGAATGAATCTCCCCACCCCATTCGCACAGCGCTCCAACCTAAATCCCTCCCTCCATCCTCCCAAACTTTGCACCACCTCACCGCTCCTTCATTTCTACAACAAGCTTCCACCCCTTCCAGTCAAGAAGAGAAACCTCTGCTTCTTTCCACAATGACACCCTTCATCTTCCCTTCCACCAACTCAACACAAAGATCAAAAGACTTTGAATCTACTACAAACCAACACCTTCCGCCTCTCGAACTCATTTTTTCATTTTTCCAATCATACCCCTAGTAGTCTTTTTCAATAACAGGTGTAATAGGTTGTAAACATCCTCATTTTGTGAATCTCCACACCTCCAATAGTGGAATTGATTTGGAAATGTATGGCATTTTCATTTGATGTGTCTGGTATTGGACTTTGTTTTATATCTATCTTATATCTAAAGCTAGCAGGTTGTGATCTCTCTATAAAGACCAAAGCTTGTCAAAGTACTTCCTAAAATTTTATTCCAAGCAATATGTTATGAAAATATCGTATCCCCACTGTTTTGTTGGCTCCTATGAGGCAGGAAAAACTATGAAATTTATGAAACATCTTTTGTTTTGAAGAATTTGAAGAATTGGAAGGAACAAAGAGAATAACAATTTCCTTGATGTCATTCTGTACAAGCCCACATATTTATACAAATATTCCTAGCACTGAAAATAGGAACCTTCCTAACCTAATTATATCAAATCCCTTTGGTTATGGGATTGTTCTAATTCTCTCCTTAATTTCAGAATTATACAAATTATACAACTATGACTTTCCTTCTTCCACACTCCCTCTTAAGCTGGTGAATAGATGTTTTCCATTCCCAGCTTGGATACATTTACTTGAAATATTGTACTACTTAAACCTTTGGTGAGTACATCTGTCTATTAGTGGTCGGTAGATACATGAGGAGTATAGATCAATCTGCATCCGTGTATGCTTCAAGTACTAGCCCTGAGCTTCATTTAAATAAGATGTCCTTTCCTAGAGACCCTTTAAGATATTGTAGCACTCGGTTAACAACTTGTAAATGAACGTCTTTTGGAATGTGCATGAACTGGCTAATCACACTCACAACATATGTTATATCCGATCTTGTGAGAGAGAGATAAATAAGTCTCCTTACTAGACATTAATACATCTTTCTATATATAACAACATCTTCCTCAACCTTTCCAAGCTTATGATTAGGATCCATTGGTGTGCTTGCTGGCCTATATGACAACTTTTCTGTTTCTTTGAGAAGGTTTGTTATATATTATGTTGAGAAATAAAATTTTTTTGCTTAGAATGTGCAACCTCAATTCCTAGGAAGTACTTCAACCTTCCTAACTCTTTAATCTAAAATTCCTTGGTTAAGACCTTAAGGTCTATCTCTCTTTTTCATCATTTCCCGTCATGATGATGTTGTTTACATATACCAGAAGAGCTGCCAAGGATAACGGAATTTTGACCACGTTCATTTTTGCAATTAGGGCAAATGTCGCTAAATAATCGACACCATATGTGATGTAGGACAACCCTAGGATGGTTGCCTACACTCAAGGGTAGGTGGACTAGGGTTTTATTTTTTAGGGTGTAAGGAGAGGAACAAGGAATAAATTTTATGATAGAGAAAATTATAAGATAAGAAATAGAGAGAAAGAAGAAACAATGAAGAAAACATGGAAAACCTTAGAGTCTCAATAAGGCCTTCTAGAAGTCTCACCTAGAAGAAAATCAATGGAGTCTCACCATTGAGGGTTGCAACCTTGCAATGAAAGAAAATATAATATTATTCATATCAATTCATCTCTTTAATTTACATTGATTAGCCTATTTATAGGCTTCTCTAAGAAATCCAAAGTCTACTAGGACTCTAATAACCTATTATGATTCTAATTTTAATTATAACATCCAAAGTTTATTAGGACTCTAATAACCTATCATGACTCCAATTCTAATTATATTATAACTTAACTAGCTAATCCTAATTAGACTTCAACAAATATCAATCCCAATTCAATTCTAATTAATATTAATCCTACTTAAAGTTTACTTAGGTCTTCCCTTTCTTCCTTGAATAAACTTTAAAAGGCTTTCCCCCATCAATATGTCTTAAGTATATCCTTTTAGCCACCAATCTTACCTCTCTAATGACCCATCCACTCTATATTTAATAGTATAAACCCACTTACATCCCATTGCCTTTTTTCCTGCATGAAATCTAACAGCTCCCAAGTTTTATTCTTCCCTAAGGCTTCCATTTCTACATTCATGACTTGTTTTCAATTTTCATTAGATAAAGCCTCATATAGAGTGGTAGGAATGTGAATATTGTTCAAACTTGTATGAAAACTTTTATAGGACTAAGACAACCTTTTGAATTACACAACATAGGAAATTGGATACAAAGGACATTTAGTGCATTCCTTCATTCTCTTCTTGATAGCAATAAGGAGGCTCTGATCTATGTTTTTTCCAGACTAAAGTTCCGACTCTGTTTGTAAGGGAGGATGAGAAACCGTTACCTTATTTCTGGAAGTTGATTCAAATTCTTGGACTTGTATAAGTCTAGAGACTGCAATTTTCCTCCTTTAGTCCTATTATTCGATCCTCAGGAGCAACCATAGTCTCACCAGTTTGTTCAATAATGGATTTAAGGGATGATACAAATGACTTAGGTTCAGAGAAAGAGGGTACGAATATTGGATCAGTCACTTTGGAAAGGTCAATGAGAAAAGAACCGAAATCCTTATCTTCATCCTTATCTTCCTTGATGGAATTCTTCCCTTGAAGATAAAGAATGGGAAAATAAGACTCAGTTTTGTTAAAAGTAACATTAGTTGAGACAAAAGTTTTTTTGGAGGGTGGATGGTATATTTCCCTTTTGAGTTGAAGAATATCTCACAAAATTATATTTGATAGCTCTTGAATCCAATTTTCCCTTGTTTTGATCACTGTGAACATGAATAAAGGACACACTCAAATATCTTAGGAATGAGATGGTTGGTGGTTCTTATAATGTGATAAAACATTGAGAGTATTTCCATGGGACTTCTGAAACCTAAGGTTTTGAAAGGTAATTGGTTTATGAGATGTATGGTAGTTAGAACGACTTCACCTCCAATAAGATTTAGACACATGTTTTTGGAACAAAAAAACTCATATTGCATAAGTAGGTGACCATTTTTCCTCTTAGTAACTCCATTTTGTTGTGGGGTGGTTATATACAATGACTAATGAATTATTCCTTCAAGTTGAAAGTATATAGTTAGGACTTGATTGAAATAATCTCTGGTCTTGTCAAATCGAAACCTCTTGATTTCGACACCAAATTGGTTTTTGATCATGTTATGGAAATTTAGGAAAACAAAACTCATAAAATTTTGGTTTAAGTAAGAAGATCCAAGAGACTTTAGTACAATCATCAATGAAAGACATAAACCAACATGCCCCAGATATATTAGGGATAGTAAAAGAACCCCAAATATCACTATGAATTAGATGAAAAGGATCTAAACTTCTTTTATTACTGGGTGGAAAGGTTGTACACTTGTGTTTGACTAGTTCACATATATCACAATGAAAACTCTCAACATCTAATATCCTAAATAGAGAAGGATTCAAGATCTTAAAAGTTTTAAACAATGTATATCCAAGTCTATGATGATGAAGCCAAATTTTTCTTTATTGAGGTGATAGTGCTCAGAAAGAAAAGATAAGGATGACTTGCTTGGTGTCTCAAGGTAGTATAGCCTGTTCTGTTCCTTAGCAAATTCAATCATCTTCCTCAAATCTTGATCTTGAAATACAGTGAATAGGGTAAAAAATCACATTGCAACCCAAATCTTATGTGAGCTTTTGTATAGAGACAAGATTAGTAAACAACTTTGGAACATGTAGCACATTTCTAAGTGTGAGTGGGAGACTAATTTGGACATCTCCTATACCTATAATGGTGGTTAATGAACCATCATCTATGACTATTTTCCTATTATTTGGACAAGGGTTATAGTTGTTAAATTTGTGTGAGGAATGAGTTATGTGATCTGTACCATCTGAATCTATAACCCACGAATTGATAAAGGTTTCAGCTAAGACTTTCAATTCAATGGAAGTAAGAAACTTACCTAAAAGTTCCAGTGAACAGGTACCTAAAAGTTTCTCAAAAGATTCCAACAAAGTTTGCAGTTTTTCAATCTCCTCCTGGTTAAATCCGCCTTGTTCCAAGGATCTTTCTTTGATTGGTTGTATAAAATACAAGTGTGCTTGCCCTTTATCATGGTTAGATGTTGATGGCTCACCATGGAGTTTCCAGCGTTGCTCTTGTGTATGCGTTGCCTTTTGACTGTAAGTGCACCATAAGCTATCCCTGTTATGATGGTTTGTGACCCTTGATCAATCAACCCTCTTGTGATCAACAATGCCTGCCTTCTAATCATTTCCCTTGCTAACAACAATATCTAAGCCTTTCAAATTCTGAGGTTCGAGCATGATCTTCTCCTGCTTTGTTTTGCTCGAATAATGGAGATAGTCTCATTTAAAGTTAGAAGCTCTTTGCTAAGTATTTGAACTCTAACTTAGTCAAACTCAACAGTGAGACCAACTAAAAAAATCATAGGTTTGATCCTTTTCAATACAATTCTTTAGGATTTCTGCATCCTTAGGACATTTTGTCTCAATGCATCGAAAGTGATCGAGTTCTTACCATAGATTTTTCAGCATATTGGCCTACTCTGTGACTATTTTATTTCCTTGTTTTGCGGCTTCGGTCTTGACTTTTATTTTGTAAACTTGGTTTGCATCTAGTGCCTTTAAGTATGTCTGGTGAACTGCATCCTAGATGTCTTTGGCAGTGATTAGGAACATACAGATGTCATCGATTTCAAGCATCATGAAGTTCCACAACCATACCATAATCATTGAGTCTTGCTCGTCCCAAGCATCAAATTAAGGGTCCCCTCTCTTTGGTCAAGTTCCCAGGAGATGACTTAATTTCGCTTTTCCCTTTAGAAAGGTATGAACAAGTTGTGTCCATTTCAAATAATTCTTCCTGTTAACTTGGCATGTTGCTTGAATATTCTGCAATTCTCTTATGGTGTGACTTGTTATCACTTCCTCAGATTGAGTGGTGATAGTGGGAGTTTCTAATGCCTCAAGACATTTCCTTTTTTCTCTTTTTTCTCTTTTTTTTCTTTTTCTTTTGGTTAAAATATAAAACACTCTTGAAGGTTAAAATATAAAACACACTCTGAAGGTTAAAATATAAAAAATCATGAAAACTCTTATGAAAATAGGTTTCCCAAAGCCACACACATTCTCCTTTGCTCTAACCAAAAATCCCCTACTCAGGCATTGATATTAGAACCAATTCTAATACCTATAGAGATGGCAGTCCTAAGCCAAAAGTCTCTCCATCTTCTCCTTATAGTATTCCAAAGTCCTACTCCACAAGGCTCTCCAACCTCTCTTTGGATCGTCACCCATCATCACTCACCCTAAGTTTGACAACTATGATATTCTTCCACATGCAACCTTTACAACATTTCTCCACAACCATTTGCTAAGAAGGGCTTTGTTGGGAGTTTCAAGCCTTCTTAAACCAAACTGACCCAGATTCTTTGCCTTACTATCCATGCCCCACTTCACAAGATGTATCTTATTGCCCAAGGACTTTTACCTCAAAGGAAGTCTCTTTGAAGTTTCTCCAGTCGATGCTTCAGTCTTTGGAATGACAAACAATGATATATTACAGATTTGCAGGCTAGAGAGAGTGCTCTACCCAAATCCCATTTGTTCCAGAACAAAAAGAAAAAACTTCCAACTCACATGATCACACACTTTTTTTAAATCTAATTTGTACACCAACCTTGCATTTGAGCTCCTCTGCGGAACCTATTGCCTTGCTATCAGAATAGCATCTAAAATCTGTCTGCCCTCCCCCGGGCATTTTTAGATTCCAGCATCACCTTTCCCATGGCCAATTCTTTTTAACCCTTGAACCTGTAGGGTCCTTTCTGGATTACTGAAGCAAACATTTTTAATTTAACTGGCCCTGGTCTATGATGCATCTGCTTTTTCTCCTCTGTTGTGTGTGTATATGTATGTGTTCTCTTTAATTACCAAGAATGTCATTTAGTTATGTACACCAATTCCACTGTGTATTTCTTTTCTCCAAATCTCAGTTAGCAGGATTATTATCTGATGATATGAATGCTGTCAACAATATGAGATTGCTGGAGGGATCATCAGATGCCAAGAAAAGCACAATCGGAGCCTTTTCTCTGAAATTTGAAGTGCCTAAGGTAAATGTACGTCTTATATTGAAATGCTGAAAGTGACTCTGTTTAATGAATTTCTGTCTTGAAAAATCACTTCCCTTTTCCCCCTTTTTCTATTATTAGAGGAAGCATGCAGCTAGAAAAGAGCGTAAAGGTGAAGAAGAAACGTGGCAGCTATCACGATTTTACCCAATGATAGAGGTAAATTTAAGATATATTGTACCTCTAAGATATATTCCTTTCTTTTTAAATTTGTCGCCAATGCCCATATTTGAGAAGAAATGGGTCTCTTTCTCTATTAGCCCTCCTTTGTGCACTGTAATTTAATGTGTGAAAGTTTCCCACGGTTGATTTCTTCCTCATTTTTAGAGCCCTTCCGTATAGAGTTGTGCACCTTAGCTACTTTTTATCAAATGCATTATCAGTATCTTAAATTGCCTAGTCTTTTGCTTATCATTTAATTACAGAAATGCAGGAAGCACAAATGCATAAAGCATCAAAATTGGGCACATTGCTCCCTGAATGTAATGTATTCAGTATTCTAGTGTTGGTATCCATGGATATTTTGGAGTCCAAATTACTAATATTTGTGCCATCTTTCCTTTTTTTTTTCTTTTTTTATTTTATTTTAAAAAAAGGCTTAATTTCATTTTAATGAGTATTTTAGATTGGCAGAAATGATTAGTGTATATTGATACGTTGAGTAGGCCATAAGCTTGATGCACTTTTAATCAGATTGCTGCTTCTTGTCTATGGAAAGCAAGGCAGATGATAGGGAATTTTCTTTTATATCTTTTGGATGAACTTTTGTGGCCTTTTTTTTGTTGAAGTTTGTAGATTTTTTTTTTCTTTTTTCTTTTGTGATTTTTGTGTTGTTGGCTCTTTAGTTTATTTCTTTTCTCAATATTCGAGAGCACCAAGCTGTATTCTCTTGTGTTTGTGCTGTTTTATTAAGGAAGCAGAAAACTCCTTTTTGTTTTCTTTCTCGTTGCTGAGTGAAGACAATAGTTGTGTCCAAACAGGTCTGTATTACTGCTAACATTGAGGGCACTGTTTGTAGTTTTAAATCCATGGTTTGCTAGTCAGCTTGTTTCAGTATCTTTCTGCACTAGTGTGCCTCAACATACCCCTAGTGCGGATTACTTTCACATTTGGGCCAAATTGTATTTAGGTGAGGAGGGTTTCTCCCTTATAGGCTTCCTGGAGTGGGTAGCATCCACTTAAGGGGAGGTGATTCTTTTTGTCTTTGTTTTTTGAGGCCCTAGCCGCCTTGTATACTCCCTGTATGCTCTGTGACGTTCCTCCTCTCTTTTAATGCATATCCTTTTACTTATCAAAAAAAAAATATAGTTTATGGTGTCTTTGGCTTTTGTTATCTTGAGAATCTCTCTCTTGGAGGTCACTAGACAAAGTGGGTAGAGATGCTCCATTTGAATTCCATAAATCAGGTTGATTGGCTTTTGTTTTTTCCTGATTTGCTTTGGCACTTCGTTTGGGGGATATTTCCTATGTACTTAGTCCTTTAGTATACTTAGTATTTGCTTTCAAAGAAAAGCAACATAGCCCTAATCACATAGCAGTCTGAGGTTTGTCTTCTCCACAGCATTCTAAATTATTGTTTGTTTTCCTTTTTCTTAGAGAAGGGGAGCATAACGTTAAAACTCGTTATTTTGATGATATAGATATGGGGAAAGAAAGTTTCTTTGAGAAGTTCATGGTTCTTAAACATGTTTTGCTCATCTCTGGCATCTCTTACAATTGGAACACTAGATTCTCAAAACATATCTTGCTCATCTTTTAATGATTACTTAAAGCTGGAACACTGGGAGCAAGTTGACCAGCAGCGGTGGATCTGAGTAGGGAATAAAGGGTGTGGGAAAAGAAAGTGCTTGATATTATTTAAAACTGGATTCCTCACTCAAGCTATTTTTAGTACTGCCACGAGATCCCAAAACAAAGCCTAATTATATAATAATGGAATGAGTTGTCTTATTATTCTGCATATCTTTTCTACCCTGTATGTGATGAGTGTATTACCAAAACCGACGTCATCTTTCAGGAACTTATTGAAAAACTTAGCAAAGGGGAACTTCCAAAGAATGATTATCCATGTATGAATGACCCAAGTGCATCTTTTGGTGGGCCCTCGCAAGCTGCATCAGTACGAGGAAGTCAAGGTCAAGCACCCCATTCAGTGCGAGCAAGACGGTCCACATGGGCTCGGCCTCGGGGCTCTGATGATGGTTATTCAAGGTACTCTTGTGGCTGTTCTCTTTTATTGGTATGTTTAGTCAACCATATTGAGGTTATGCATGTATTTGAGCTTCCCAGCCACATGCTGCCTCATGTGAAAATGCTTTTGATGATCTGCTGGAGGAACCAACTATAGTATCTGCCTACCATCATAATTTGCTACTTGAACTTAATCCTTTCATTATGGTTCTTTCTCTAGTTCGATGGGGCCTTTCCCTATTTTTCAACAACATGCTCTGCATGGATTTGAGCTCCTGGTTGATGTACATTGTTGCTTGTAGGAGCTTGTAAAACCCTACTAAATGGTTGGCCATACCCTGTATATTTGAACTATATGAATTGACAGCTAACTTTGACAGCTACAATTAGTTTTGTTTTCCTCCTGTGACTATTTAAATTCCATTGCCTTATTTTATGATCTTACCCATTTCCTGCTGCTTTTTTTTTTTAGTGATTCAATACTGAGACATGCATCCAGTGATTTCAAGAAAATGGGCCAGCGCATTTTTGTATTTATTGTAGGTGGAGCTACTCGATCCGAGGTATGGGAAAGTTTTTTTCATCTGTTTATTGATGGTTGCTCCTAGGCTATTGTTCTCATAAAATAATTTTCATTCCCAGCTACGGGTGTGCCACAAGCTTACAGAGAAACTAAAGAGAGAGGTTGTTCTGGGCTCAACTAGTCTTGATGATCCTCCACAGTTCATTACGGTAAAAGACTCTAGTTTTGAGTGATCTTTATGGCGGCTCAACTTTAAGTGTACTTTATCATAGATGTTAGAAGTGCATAGTTTAATCTATTATCTGTGGATTTCCTCATATATAATAATCCTGTCAAGAAACTGAAATCGTTCTTTTCTCCTTTGGGTTCTTTCTTTCTTTTTGGCTTGGGGGATGGGGTTTGGGTTGTTGATGAGATTTCTATTTAAGTTCAACCATACTTGTTTTGTATTTTTATTTTGTGTAACTAAACATATGATTATCACATGGAATTATTCTAATCTGTAGCTTACTCATTTGACTAGAACAGGTTGAAGCTTGTGGTTTATGATTAACAATCCCTCAATGGTGAAGGGAAAATAGGATCTTATGGCTAAGAACTATGCTACCTGAGTTTGGGTACAGGTGTGGGGTTTGGGTACATGTCGGATGTTTTGCTTCCCAAAATCTGAGGACATAGGGATTTGACTGAAAAGGATTGCAACTATAGGTTTGAGCAGTTGGATACAACATTAATGAAAAATAAATTAACACTAAACATAAGCACAATATCATAAGTTATCTATAATACTACATGGTTAATTGTAGTTAGAAAATATATTATTATATATTTTTTATTTTAATAAAATGCTCAGCATCATTTTTACTTTGATGTTACTGCTAATCGCATATGAAGAATCTACTTATAATAGGTTGTTTATTTTAATAAGGTGCTTAAGAAAATATTATACCACATTATTAGTTAGCTTTGATTGATTTAAAAATTTAAAATTGATTAATTTTGTTATAAAAATCTTCTAATACACTAGATGTTGATAAAATACAATTCATACTTAATTTCTTATCATGCGAAAATTTTGACTTTTTTCTGTTAATTGTTTTAATTTATGTCTAGATTTTTTAAGATATAAATTTTGATATTTATCTTTATATTTTTTTAATTATTTTTAACTTTGAATTCTATGTGATATTAATTGTTACATTTATCTTTACATTTTATCTATTATAATTAAAAAAAATTAAGAAAGAGATTAAGTATCTCTTCAATTACAAGATTTAGAAATTAGTTCAAATTACTTATTTTTTATTATAATTAATTTTATACTATTATCTGATATAATTAAAAAAAAAAAAAAAGCTTAGTAGCAAAATAGCCATCTTTGATGCAATACAAATGTAATTTAAAAAAGAAAGAAAGAGATAAAGCAAAGATAAAGCATTGTTGTATCAATATAAGTGTATTTGACATGGATCTCATACTCACACCCGTGGCCTGTTGTGTTGTCATGGGTATTTTAGCTGAAATTGACAAAGAAGGGAAGTGAAATAACTAAATACAATGGGGTATTAGATAATAGGTTTTAAAAATTTTCTTTTAAAGTTCAATTTTGTAAAGAACAGCAGAACAATGAGGTTGAGATGGTTAATAGGGCAAAAGTATTTTGTAGGATGATCAATAGGAAAATAGGGAGGAAGAAATATAAACTTATAAAAAAAGTAAACCTGTGTAAGTATTACAATTAAACAAACATGCATTCCTCCTTGATATAATATTGATGTATTGTAGATAGGCTCTTTAAACAAGCTGCTTCAGTCTTTAGAGGTGTTGTGTTGGGGATGCATCAAGTAGACAGGCTTTATTGTTATCTGTGATGAGCAGCTAAATTATAGGGTTTGAAGAGCCGAAAAATCGATATGGTAATGATCCATATTTCAGTGGAATCATGATGGAATTTCATAGAGCATCCACACAAAAGGGTTGTCATATGATGGAATTTCATCCGCACATGATGGTTATGTAAAAGGAATCGGTTATGCATTCCAGAGGGATCCTTGTCTGAATAAATAAATTAGAGCTCCATGGTAATGATATAGGTGGGCATTTTGGTGAGTGCAAAACAATGGCAGTGGTGACAGATTGTTATTAATGGCCAACATTGTACAAAAGATGTGGATAGATTGCCAACTTGGAAAAGGGAATTCACATATTATTGGTTTATGTACTCCATAACCAACTCCATAAGCTCCTTGTTTCATGTAAGCATGAATTTTGTTTTGGGGCTATTTTTGTTGCGGTGGATGATTTCTCCAAAATGGTGCATTTTACTCCTTGTTCTATAATTGTAGATGCTACACATTGCTTAATTATTCTTTAGAGAAGAAGTGGGGTTACATGACCTTCCAACTTCTATTGTTTCTTTCATAGAGATGCAAAGTTTATGAAACATTTTGGAGAACTTGGAACTCAATTAAAATATTCTAGCACGTCGTTGATAAACTGATGGATGAACTAAAGTAGTCAATCATAGCTTGGGTAACATATTAAGATGTCTTGTTCTAAACCATATGAAGATTTGGGACTCTATCATACATCAAGCAGACTTTGCCTATAATAATTTGATAGGTAGGTCTACAAAGAAATGCCATTTGAACTGCCTTATGTCTTAAACCTCCACCTGTGCTTGTCTTAGTACCACTACCACAAGAGGCCAGTGTAAATGAAGATGGGGTGGCTTTTGTTGAATACATAAGACCAATACATGAATTTAGAGCTGCCATCAAGGTTAGCAATGAATTATATGCATTGTAGGTGAATTTACTGCAATTTCCTAAGAATTTAAAGATGGGGACATGGTACTAGTGTATTTGAAGCAAGAGTTTTGATGAAGTACTTATCACAAGCTCAAGTCACAGAAGTTTGGACCATGCAAGGTTCTAGAGGAGGTTGTTCCAAAATGTGTACTTGAAAGAGTTGCCGCATGATTTGCCACTAGATTTGCAAATCACTCCAATCTTCAATGTCTTTGACTTATATTCATATAAAGGGTTTGATGGAGAAGACATTCCAACAATGTCCAAGTAGATTAACTTCCTAGAAGGCCAATAGATTTTATTGGAGATACTAGATGAAAGAGCTTGGATTGTCAAGGTAGAATTGAGAAATACTGGTCCTGTGATATGTGCTGAAATGACTAGTTTTCATTTTAGGGCATGGTTTTTCCTTATTGGGAGGAATTGATGCACGAGAAACGGAAAAGGTAATGCTGAGGCCAAATCACCCTAGTGCTATAAATATAGAATTGTTTTGCATTAGGAATTGAACCTAGATTAGATAAATAAAAATATACTTGTATATATAACTTGCCTATTTTGATTAGTCTTTTATTAGTTCTCTACTTTATTCTGATTAGACTTTTAGTTTTCTACTTATATTAAATTTCCTGCTTTATTAGTTTATGTTTTGCTATCAGAAATATTGCTTTTCTCTTATATTTAGGTTAGGATTAACTCTATAAATTCCTAGGATAGACAATTTTTCGTTTATTACTCATTCAATAAAGTTTTTTTATCATTCCAAGAGTATTTTTTTATTCCTTTCTTTGTCCTCTCATCTCATTCCTTTCCACTGCTCAAAGTTCTCTGAATTTCCATATGTAAAAATCCAGAGGAGAAAAGCTTAAAGTATTATCAAATACCTCTGCCAGTGTGACAGAAATTGGGAATGTTATTATCTTTACAACTCAACTTATGCCAATAGTACTATCACCTTGAAGTTTTCCACATTTTCTTAGGGAATGATTCATGAGTTCCAAATTCAAGAGAAGAGGAAAAAAAAAACAAATGAAAAAAAAAAAGCCTGCAAAAATACTATTACTTTCAAAGACTATGAGGCGCATGCTGGAAGGGGCATGACCGGGTCTTCATAGCAGTTGTTTGACTGTGATGGAAGCTAAATGCGAATTGCTACATAAGGGCTGTTGATGATGGTGGATCCCTGTGATGGCAATGCTGCAAGCATATTAATTTCAGTTTTCATTTGAGACCTTTAAATGCCAGATCACTGGACTGCTTGGACATGTGCAAGATATGCTACTGACTAAGCCACATTTACCCAATCAGTGGAAGCTTCTTTAATGCTGGTTTCCCATCTGCTGATTTCAGGTGCATATGTAAGGAGCCTTGGAGGTCGATCCTGATCCTGTTTCCTCAACCTATTGCCAACTGGTTTTGTTTAGTTTCTTAAGTTGCCCAACCTCCAATCCCGCCCCCTCTGCTTCCTCTCCTTCCTCTGGACTGGAATTTCCTTAAATATATATATCATTATATTAATCAACAAATAAATAAGTAAATACACAATCATTGTAATGTTGCCAGTGACGTAGCGGTTCCATGTAGTAAAAGAACAGTAGTATTGTACCAGTTACAGTGGCCAGCCAAATGCCATGTCTAATTGTGTCTTTGTTGATGTCAAATGCAGAAACTGAAGCTGCTGAGTTCACAAGAATTTTCATTGGATGATCTTCAGATTTAAATTTGGATGGATCTGGAAGCTGGAAACCGCTTATTCTCCAGTTTGCATACCAACATGTAAGCATAGGTCCCCATTTCCTTAGAATGTTTCCATTTTTTAACATTTGATGTAAAATGTTCATTATAGATACCATAAATTGTATTGGGCTTTGTTCAGAACAACTATGCAGAAGGCAGGGTTGGGGCTTTAGTAGCAGCTCTGTCTATAGATGAGCTGAGGCTCTTGCTTATTGGCTTCATATTGTAATTGAAGTGCTGAAGTGTTGTCGCCCCAGAAATTAACAGTGTGTATAGTATTAATATTAATTGATACGAGAAACCAAATGAAGTCATTGACAGGGAAGCCCTACATAATTTCTCCTGGCTTGTGTTTGTGCGGATGCTAAATTCTGTGTCTTTTCTTTTAGTCTTTCCTTGTGTGGCTTATCGGGTTGGGTTCTATTTCTTCTATGAATCCAAAATGGGAATTTTCTTTTCCTTTATTATTTCTCTTTTTGTTTCCATTCCTTGGAATGTTCTGCATTAAGTGATTCTGATTTTCTAAAACAAGGAAAAATCTTTGGAAACTGTAATTTCTATGATTATTACCAAGGAATCAAGGCTTTATAGGAAATGGAAACATGAAAGCTCGTTGATGTGGGTTCTGCATTTATAGAATGACTACAGTAGTGAGAACCTAATGTAAAATAAGTGAAATAGAATCTGTATTAGTATATAAAAATAATTTATTAACATTAAATTTTTTTGAACTTTCTTTTACCTTTTTTTTTTCTTGTATTTTCCATCATGTTTTCTTCGAATCAAACACAGCTTAAAAGTATTGAGTCAAAACGCGCTAGTTGGAATATGTGGAATGAAGATATGTACAGTCCATCCGCCATTAGTGTAGGAGTGCCGGGTCTACCTAAGGTTAGAGATGCAGCCTAAGCTTAGGCTTTCATTTTCATTTCCAGTTTCATTGTTGTTGCTTTTAAAGTCTAATCATGTGTGGTTAATTGCTACACAATGCATTATCGATCTCAGAAAATATTTTCCCTCCAGCACTCAGCATTGGAACAAACCTACAAAACCCCAAATCCTAATTTCAACACCAAAAAAAAAAAAAAACAAATTCCTCAAAACCCTAAACCCAAATTGTTAAATAAAGCAGAATTTTATATTTTTCTTTTTGATTTCTCTATTCTTACATTGCTTCTGGTTTTTTATAACTCAAACTAAATTGATAGCTTCTTGATGTTAGAAAACCTCATCAGGTTGATTATGCTTCATTTTTCATATAATTTAGGAACTTTTCAATTTTCTATCAAATAAAATTCTTTTAAAATTGAGAAAATCGCATATCTAACCTGATTTTAAAAAATATAAAATATAAAATATAAAATCTCGTTCTTAAAAAAAATGACACAAGAAAACATGTTACACGATGCATCATCAAAGATGACTATGAAATCTACTCTCCCTTCTACTCCTCTACTGCCAGCGCTTGGATTTTCAGAAGACAGAGATTTAAAATGGTAGATCGACAAGTGTAGGTGATGGAGATTTGAGGATTTTCTATCATTTCTATGCTTGCAAACTACGGACTCTCGAGTTTTAGGGAGTTTATGCGATTTTAGGGACTTTCAATTTCTCATATTTGGGGATTATTTTGGTTTCCTTCCCATTTAGTAATTGTCACCTCAGTTTTCAGAGCTAGTGTTAGCCTTTTGGACCCTTGACCCTAATTTTTTCAAGAAAAAAAGGTCTCATGGGTATGGACATTGCACCCATGAGGGCACTTGGAAGAGTAGCAAGGTGTTGGAGGTTTGGTGGACATTACTAAAAAGGTACGAGTGTTGAGAAAAGGCAACACTAGGGGTTGGCACAAGCCATGCAGCGCACGCTTGCGGGCACCATCCTGTGCACGCCCGCGAGCTTGTGCACATATGACCTCATGCCCCTGCATGTAGTATCTTGTGCCCACTACCATATACGGCCCGACGCTCCTGCGTGCAGCATCCCATTCCTGAGTGCGCACATAGCCTCGCACACCTGGCCCCGTGCCCGATGGGCCAGCAAGATACATTATTGACTTAGACCTAATGCATTGCACATGGGCGCAATGCCCTATGCATGGGACAGATGAGCCGTGGGCGCAATGCTATGGCATGATGCTACACCAAGAAGGATCTTGAACCTGAGCATGGGTTATTGCAGCAACACGGAAGGTCTCCTACGCATGCTAGAACTGGGGCACAATGCCCTGTTGACACGGATGCAAGCTATGGGCGTAATGCCATAGCTTATCACTACAAACAAGAGAAACTTGGGGATGGCATGGGAAGCCACAACAATGATCAGACTGATATAGACATGGTGGTGCATGGCTTAATCAAGTAAGGCATGGGAGGGCCTTGCAAACGTCTGGTTCATTAGACGTGGACAGCAACACCTTGGTGTCATGAGTGCCTAGACATGACACAAAGATGGGATGGGCATCAATGCGTCGGTGCACACTGAGACATCAGATAGAGATAACTAAAACACACAAAGCATGACCAAAGATAGATGATTGACATAGGCTACGAGGCATGCACACATGGTGTTTAATGAGAGCTAGACTCACATACAAAGGCCAAAGACCAAACTGACATGGGCTTGGCTTGCAACATCGGAGTGGACATGACCTTGGGTCGATTGATCAGAGAAGGGTATGGATGACTAAGTTGCATGAGGCGGTTGCAAAGGCACTTGTTCGCACAAGGTACCTATTGGCAAGAGACACCATTAGGAGGCATGATCTGGCTTGGCATGAACATCAAATAGCTCTGATTGCATGCAAGTGTGAAGTAACACCACGGTTGGGAATGGGTGTCTTCAGTTGGGTGGTTATGGCAGGTTGCATAACCACCACTCAGGCTCCTACTTTAAATTCAAATGAGGAAGGCTCATCTATAAAAGCTTATGCAAGACATAGAAATCAAGGGTGAGTAATCCGGAGAGAAAGAAAACAGTATCATTCTCTTAAAGGAGTTTTTGGGTTCTCTGACAGAAACAAAATAGGTTCACATCTTTAAGACAATTTAAAAACTTCCTCTCCTCCTTCAAAGCAATTATGCAAATTTTGCAGACGTTAGGGCCATTATTAGCCCTATCTACACCTTAACATAATTGTCCGTATACTTTTTCAATTTTTTTTCACAAAGAAAGAGATATTTTTGGCAAGTACTACGATGGAGTGCATTCGAGAGAGACTTAAAAAGAGGATAAGATGGGACTTGAGAAGCAAAAGCTCAACAACATAAGATCACACAGCCTTGGATGTTGGAACTGAAACCAAATAAAAGTTTCAGAATTTTAGCCTATGTTTGGTTCTCGTCGGAAAATGTGGGCAAACAAAAAATAAAAATGAAAATTGAAGGGAAAGAAAAAATGAATAAAAATAAAAAATAAATTTAAATTAAATTAATAAATTATTTTTATATGTTTTTTAAAATTTATTTCACTTAATTAAGACAAAATAATTTTTAAATGTATAAATTTTTAATTAATTTAAATTATATTTAATATTCTTTTAAAAAAAATTATAGTGAAATTAAATATGAGAAAACTATTTTTAAAAAAAATATTTTTTAGGAACTAAACATAACTTTAAATATTTTAGGAAAAAAAGGAGTAAGAGAAAGAAAAATAAAATAAACCTATTTGATAGTAAAATAAAAGAAATTTAAATATTTATCTCGGAGATTGACATTCAATAATTAAATAAAGTATTATGATCTCCTCCATTTGGACCAAGGGAAGCCCCCCTTTACCTCCGCCAACCTGTCCCATGTGACATGTCCAATTCGAACCTATCTTTTGAGAAGTCGGTACTTACAAATTCGGAAATTCCACTTCATTGTCCTTTCTCAATGAATTGGGTTTCACCTAAGAAATAAGAACAAAAGGGAAATCATTCCCACAAATAAGCACAGGCAATTAGGAAAAGGACATTAACTCCTCTTAGCTCAAGCCCCACATGCTAATATCTATTTAATTTGCATTATTCATTTCCAAGTCTATCAACCATCATACCATTTCACCCGACCTAAGTCTTCAAATTTCATCCTCATCTCCAATTACGATGACAGATAAGACAAAAAATAAAAACATCTGTACGATGGGACAGGGTATGACACTAGGGATGGCAATGGGGCGGGTCATTTCGGGTACCCGCCCCGCCCCATCCCGATTATATATAAAATTAAAATTAAATTAAAAGTTAATTTAAAATTTAAAATTAATTTAATTTAATTTTTATTTTATTATTTTTAATATATAGATAATAATAAATTATTTTTAATAAAATAAGTTATAAAAAATATAATAATTTAATTATTTATAAAATATATTTATTTTAATATAATTAAAAATTTTAAAAGTAATTTAAAAAAAATTAAAATTAAAATTAAATAAAAAGTTAAACGGGCGGGGTATGGGAATGTAGCATACCCGCCCGCCCCGCCCCGGCCCGTTTAATTTTTTAAATGGGATGGGGATGGGAATTCCTTTAAATAAACGGGGCGGGGTTGGGAGGGGGGCGCCCCGCCCCGAACCCGCCCCGTTGCCATCCCTATATGACACGTTACAATCCATGGTGCCGCCATGCGTAACCTTAATCTCTTTTTCCTTATCTTCCTCTATTCTCATTCTATTTTTTTCGGTCTCTTTAACTTAAACCATCTCAGTGTCGGCTGCTTTGATTCTTCCCGGAACTTCTTGTAAATGTCCCCTTGTAGAACTTTCTAGTCCGAATCACTAGTATGAGCGATACAAGTGAACCTAAAAATGTGGTCCCTGTGATTATAATTAAGGCCAATTTGAAGCACTCTACCGCTGAGCAGTTCAGATCCCCCGAGCTGCCATTTTCTTTTCTGCCTCTTTATCTTATAGACATCCGGCCACCAGCACAGTGTGTAAATAGGAACCCACTGGGCTAGCCACTGCGCCAAAATTGTACAATGTGGAGTAGAATTTAAGGCCAAAAATTTCAGAAATGATTGCCGTAAAGTATTGGCCATTGAGCACCGAAGCAAAAGCCGATAATTATTGATGCTACGTAGAGACCATCCTTGATGTTGAAGGCGATGAGGAGATGACCAACACATGAGAGGAGGAGGAGGATGAGTGTGAGTATCAAAGGGCGGGGGAACTTGTACTTGTCTAAGACGATCTCCGATCCAAAGCCTGCAGTAACTCTTCCAAGATAGTTCCATGTGCTAACCAGCGATATCAAAGTACTCATGCTTTTCTGGGGGTACCCCAGTGAAGCTCCAACCTGTCCCAAGTTGTCTACGACCCTTAAAGACCCTCCAATACCTCAAATTGTGGCAAAGAATAGAATAAACATGTCTATGGTGAAAAGGGCTTGAAGTATGGTGTAGTCCTCTCCTTTGTCCGGTGGCCTGAACACGTTGGAGAAGCAAGAAACTTCCTTCTGTGAACTTGGTTGTTCGGTGAGCGAACTTGTTGAGGCTGCTGATTCAGGCGGTAGTGAAGATGAAGAAGTCTCAGTGTTCAACTTATCAGTGATGGTTGTCAACTCTGAAGTCTCACTCAGGGACTGTTGCTTGATCTTCCAAAGCTTCAATTCCTCTTGTATAACAACCGCAAATGGTAGAAAGAGAAAGAGAAAGAGAATGACTACAGCGGCTCTTCCGCCGTACTCACTCTGAGAAAAAGTGGGTTGCTTCTCAACTATAATTATAATCATGAGAAACCCAGCAAGGCCAACAGAGATGTAGAGAAACTTGTAGAAGACCTTGAGCTCGTTCTCCTGTCGAGTCACCTTCATGACTCGGATGGTCCGAATAAATGCAAAAGATATTGCGGCAGGTAGCCAACCTATGAGCAAAATAAGAACCTTTGTGTCATCTCTATAGAAGGCATGATATAGCTGTGTGATGATTGCACCACTCAGCCCAACATAACCCTTCAATATCCCCAACACCACGCCTCGGCTCTCCGGGAAGTTCTTAACTCAGGTCACCAGCGATCCGGTGTTGGTAAAAGCCTGGGAATTTGCACCGATGCATATGTAGAGACACATGTGCCATACTTGGGGCTTGGCTATTCTCTGAGTCACGCCAAGCCATATCATAAAGTAGTAAAAAAAAAATTCAGGACTGCGCCAACTGATAGCACAACCCATGGGAGCGTAATCTCGTTTATGAGCCCTGGAAGGATCCCATCGTTTGCTCCCAAGTCCTTGAAAAAGCTGAGTAAATTCAGGGTGGTTTGATCATATCCTAGAACGGATTTGAGTGTGCTTGAGTAGAGACCGAACATGCAGGTTGTACCGGCGGCCGACATTATCAGAAATGATGCTAATACCACTGACCACCGGCCAGTGATTACTTGGAGGGATAGGCTCCTCGTGTCAGCCCAACCACCCCCTCCGGCAGCAATTCCAGCAACCACCCTCTGGTGGAATACTACACTTCTGACATGTTTGTGTCAATATATTTTGTACGTACTGCGGGTAGTACACTAAATTTATATACACTGATTCAAGAGAGAACAAATTAAGATTGGTAGAATTACGCAATAGGGTGAGCTGGAATAATTACTCCAAAGGTGGCCTCTTCTTATCATTCTCGGAAGGACACCGGAATAATCACGGGAAAGGTGTGTAAGTTATTCATGTCTTCTCCATTAACACCAAAACACACATACAGAATATATTCATCAAGGAGTCTTTAGATAGGAACCAACCTGAAGCTTTTGATGAAGACGGTATGGATCTTCTAAGGCTGATGGAGGGCACCACCTTTCTCTGATTCTCTCAGGCAATGGGAGCGGGAGAGAGAGTGGTTATGTTCTTTCAAAAGGATGTGATGTCCCAAAAGACACAAGCCGAAATCCTTTTATACCTTCCTGCCTTAGGGACCATACCCATTAGTTATTGGGCCTCACGGGCCTTAGGCCCATCATCTAAAGCCCGTGATTGCATTGGACTCTACACATAAGGTGACCCATACTCTTAAAACGAACATTAAATCAAATGTCTATAATTCGAATAGCTTAATCATGAATCATTGATTAAGAATGTGTGAGTCCATATCTTAACAAGGTGGTCTCTTCATCATCATTCTTGGGGGAGGAAAATAATAAATTTAAATACCAAAATTGTACTTCAACTAAAACTTAAACTTTTAAAATTCAAATAATTTAAAACACCTCACTTGATTTATTAAAACATTTATTATGTGTAGGCACTATATTTATTATAATTATTGATATTCAAATTTTAAATTAAAATTTTAGGTTAAACCTTTACAATTATTATATATATAAAACAAAAATACTTCTAAAAAATATTTCCAAAATATCATTTATTGTTTTTTTTTTTTACATTTTTATTCTAATTTTTAATTTTATTAAGAAAAAAAAGTTTTATAATTATATAATAAAAATGATGATTTTTTCATATATATATATATATATATATATATATATATATATAATATATATATATATATATATATATTAATTTTAAATTGATAAATTATGTTTTTGTGTTAAATTCAAGGAAAATAAAATGTTTAATTTTTTATTCAAATTATCTAAAAAGAATAAGAAAATAATGGAGAATGTTTAATCATTTTTTTATTTTTTTAAAATAAAATAATTTTTATAAATTTATATGATTTTTTTCCTTTGCATAATGTTTTTTTTAAAAAATTTCATATATAATTTGTTTTCTCTAAATGCATCGAGGGGATGATATTAATACATTTGATATGTTGAATATTAATGAGGTATAAAGAATGATCTTTAAGATTATTATTTTTATCATAAAATATAGGTACAACAAAAATATGTTATAATTAGGAAAATTTTGAATTTTTTATTTATTTATAAAAATGATAATTTTGTATGATCATATCATATCTCATAACATACTTATATTATAATAATATCTGAAACCAAATGAAATATTAATTTGAATTCACGAGACTTATAGTTATATATATATATACAAAAATTATTATTAAATTTCATTGCATTGGATGAATGTTGTTAATATATTGATACGATATGTTAATACTAATAGGGTATGAATAAACATTTTAGAATTATTACTTTTGTAATGAAATATAAGTACAACATAAATGCATTGTACTTATAATACAAATATATTATCATTATAATATATTACAACATAATTTAATTTATTTTTGTTTAATTTTTTCACTTGCTATATTACCCAGTGAATAATTGTGAGTTATTCCATTTAATAGTTGTGTTAACGTCAATTGAATATTTATATATTATTCAATTGATGAATGCTCATAAAAATCATTATTCATTCTATTATGGTAACAAAGTTTTTAATTGTATTTTTCATATAGAAAACGATATAATAACATTAGGATATGATTTTTATTTATGAGATATTAAAAATTATTATTATTACAAGGTTCTTTAAAAAATCTCAATTTTTTTTAAAAAAAAATTTCAAATTTTTTAACAGTCACTTAATTGTTCACAAGTGAATAGAAACTTTTTCGGACTTGAGAAATGTATTATTGATTATTTATACTTATTATTATATATGGGTCACATCATTGATAATCTCAAATTTATTTATAAATAATATAAAAAATATATTTAAGGTAAAATTATCCACTAAAGATCTTTGAGATGAGTGAATCTTCTTATAATTATTTCATCCAGCCGACTCTATTAGGTATTTCTCCCTTATGGGTTGTTGACTTAGCTGTTCATATAAGGGAAAATGGGTTGAAGGGATCAGAGAGATAGGGTAGATGGTTGAAATTTGAGGCACACATGGAAGGTTAGGATTTTAATGGGTCCTGCAATAATTGTTGGCAATTACAGAGAAGATAAACTCATTTGAGTCGTATCCATTTCAGATAAGGCACATTCTAAACCAATGAAAATGGATCAAAAAAATAAAAGAAAAAGTTACCAAAAACAAAATCGTATTAAAAAAGGTAAAAGGAAAAAAATCAAAACAAATTATTGAAAAATGTTCTTTCCTTAAACTTTCTGTGCCTTTCTTTTTTGAGAAAATGATATTTAATATTTTCTTCCCTCTTTTTTCTTTATTTGATTTTTAGAAAGTAAAATTTTCCTTATATTTTCTTTTTGGAAGATTTAAGAAAATAATTTTTTTTAAAAAAAATAAAGAAAAAATTGGAAATTTTGAAGGACAAAACTATTAAATTAGCAAAAAAATAATAATAATAATTTCCCCCAAATTTTATCCACGTCTTTTTTAAGGAAAATGGTTAGAAAAAAGTCTCTTAACATTTTTCTTTTTTCTTTTTTTAATGTTGTTTTCTTTTTTAGCTTTTTCATAGAATTCAAACAAAAGAATAATTTGCATCACAGTTTATAAGCTATGTAGGAATAATTTGCTCATGATTGTTTAAATTCCAGAACAAAAAAATTAATTGACAAATTTTTTCATGCATTTTGTTTGGGAGTACGTGAAAGTTTCAAATGTAAAGTATTTTTCATCTTTGATTAAAAATCATCTTGTAAATCTAAAAATAAATTAAATTAAAAACTGAAGTTTTATAAGAATTAGTAAATCAAAGTTTGAAAATTTTGTTTAAGAATTATGAAATTCTGGTCTCATCTTTTAAAGCAAACTCTCCTTTTTCATTGGAAATGGATAAGAAGTTTTTGTAAGTTTTTACTCCTTTCCTTTTATATTTTCTATCCATTTTCTTTGGGTTAAATTTAGACTAAAAATTATTTGAAATGGATAAGATTTTTAAGAGCTGATCTCCGGTAAACATGCCTACAGTTATTGCGTATGTGATACAGCAGCTTTCCATGTGTGCCTCAAAATGCAACCATTTTTCTATTACAAGACGACAGCTTCTTCTCTCTCTTACTCACAAAACCGTGTATATAAATTGACAATATATTCTAACACAAACTTGTTACAAGTGTAGTATTCCACCAGAGAAAATGGTGGTTGCCGGAAATGCTGCCGGAGGGGGTGGTTGGGCTGATACGAGGAGCCTATCCGTCCATGTCATCACCGGTCGGTGGTTCATGGTGTTTGCATCATTTCTGATCATGTCGGCCGCCGGTGCAACCTACATGTTCGGTCTCTACTCAAGCACACTCAAATCCGTTCTGGGATATGATCAAACCACCCTGAATTTGCTCAGCTTTTTCAAGGACTTGGGAGCAAACGTTGGGGTCCTTTCAGGCCTCATCAACGAGGTCACGCCCCCATGGGTTGTCCTATCAATAGGAGCAGCAATGAATTTTTTTGGCTACTTCATGATATGGCTTGCCGTCTCTCACAAAATAGCCAAGCCCCAGGTGTGGCACATGTGTCTCTACATATGCATCGGTGCAAATTCCCAGGCCTTCGCTAACACCGGATCTCTGGTGACCTGCGTTAAGAACTTCCCGGAGAGCCGAGGCGTGGTGTTGGGGATACTGAAGGGGTATGTTGGGCTGAGTGGTGCAATCATCACACAGCTCTACCATGCCTTCTATGGCAATGACACCAAGGCTCTTATTTTGCTCATAGGTTGGCTGCCTGCTGCTATATCTTTTGCATTTCTTCGGACCATTCGAATCATGAAGGTGATTCGACAGGAGAACGAGCGCAAAGTTTTCTACAAGTTTCTTTACATCTCTCTTGGCCTCGCCGGGTTTCTCATGATTATAATTATAGTTGAGAAACAGATGACTTTTTCTCAGAGTGGGTACTGGGGAAGCGCCGCTCTAGTTCTTCTCTTGCTCTTTCTCCCGCTCGCTGTTGTTATTCAAGAGGAATTCAAGCTCTGGAAGATCAGGCAACAGGCCCTGAGTGAGCCTCCACTGTTGAAAATCATCGCCGAGAATTTGAACACTGAGACTTCTTCATCTTCACTACCGCCTGAATCAGCAGCTGCAACAAGTTCTCTCCCCGAACAACTAAGCTCACAGAAGGAAGTTTCTTGCTTCTCCAACGTGTTCAGGCCACCGGACAGAGGAGAGGACTACACCATACTTCAAGCCCTTTTCAGCATAGACATGTTTGTTCTATTCTTCACTACAATTTGTGGTGTTGGAGGGACTTTAACAGCCATAGACAACTTGGGACAGATTGGGAGTTCACTGGGGTACCCCCATAAAAGCTTGAACACTTTCATATCGCTGGTTAGCATATGGAACTATCTTGGAAGAGTAACTGCAGGCTTTGGATCGGAGATCGTCTTAGACAAGTACAAATTCCCCCGCCCTTTGATGCTCACACTCATCCTCCTCCTCTCATGTGTTGGTCATCTCCTCATCGCCTTCAACATCAAGAATGGTCTCTACTTTGCATCAATAATTATCGGGTTTTGCTTCGGTGCTCAATGGCCAATACTTTACGCAGTCATATCTGAAATTTTTGGCCTCAAATACTACTCCACGTTGTACAATTTTGGCGCAGTGGCTAGCCCAATCGGTTCCTATTTATTCAATGTGATGGTGGCCGGATATCTCTATGATAAAGAGGGAAAAAGACAAATGGCAGCCCTGGGGATTGAAAGGAAGCCTGGTGAGGACTTGGACTGCACAGGCGTAGAGTGCTTCAAATTGTCCTTCATTATAATCACAGCGGCCACACTTTTCGGTTCACTTGTATCGCTCATACTAGTGCTTCGGACCAGAAAGTTCTACAAGGGTGACATTTACAAGAAGTTCCGGGAACAAGCCAAAGCAGCCGAGACTGAGATGGCCCAGGCCGGGAATGAGGCTGCCCCATCGCTGGCAAAAGGTTAGAGCTGTCGGCAGCAGCAATTATGGTTAAGTTATAAAGACTCAGAAAAAATAGAATGACAGTAGAGGAAGATAAGGCAAAAAGAAGAGATACAGGACATGGCACCTTGGATTGTAATGTTTTAAACCCTCCCCCGTCAGATAAAATCTTACAGATGCCTTTATTTTGCATTTATATGTCATTGAATTTGGAGAAGATGAAATTTGATAACTTTACATTGGGTGAAATGGATATTATGGTTGATAGACTTGGAAATGACTAATGCAAAATTTAGTATCATGTGGGGCTTGAGCTGAAAGTAGTTAAGATGTTCTTTTCCCCAACTTTATATAGTTCCAAATTCCATATGCATATCTATGGGAATGGTTTCCTTTTTCTTCTTACTTCTTATGTGAAACCAAATTCGAACAATTAACAAAGTGGAATTTGCATGGAGGAGAGGAGTTAGGGTCGACTTCTCACATTTAGGCTCCGACTGACTGGTCACTTGGGACAAGTTGGGTTAGGATTTGTCTGCCGGACGGAGGGGGCTTCTTCTGGTCAAATAGAGGGCATCAGCGGTTAAATGAAATTTGAACTTTATTGATAATAAGGAAAATGTTAAGGCAATAAGATGAGATCCGTTAAATCCAAAATATGGATTGTGAAATATGTACGATGAAATTTAGGTCATTGAATGATAATATAAATAAATAAGATTAAAGTATATAAATATAAATAAATAAAATTAGATTACAAATCATAAAATTTCAAATTATATATGTGACAACACCTCATTAGCGATATGTTTTTATGTACCAATTAATAAAAATTAGTTTGTTTTTGTAGATAGACTAAAGAAAAAAAAATCATTAATAATTAAATTTTATTTGAAAACAAACATGATAATTACTTTTATTGTAGTATCAATTTGGTTTTTTCCTTTTTCACTCTCCATTTTTCCTCAAAAATATTTGAAACTCTAATTTTTTTTTTTGTAATATTTTTTATTTTTGGGTTTTGGTTCCAACTTCCAACTTCCAAGATGGTGTACTCATAGGTTGTAAAGTATTTGCCTCCAATTAGAGACTAAGATCCTATCCTCTTTAAGGGTCTCTCAATCAATCACACTCCATGAATTGACATTTTTTACTTAACCAAAAATGTCTCTTTATTTCTGGAATAGATACAAAACTCCGGTGTGGTTTGGAGATGTAACCTTCATTTATACAAAAATAGAAAAATAACAACCCGATTTTCATGTTTAATTAATTAAGATCAGATTTTTAATTTACAAAAAATAATTTATTTATTTATTTATTTAAATAAGGATTGGTTTATCCTTCTTTGCATAGAGATTTCTTATCCTCTTGTCAAATTAGATTATTTAAACACAATGCATCAAATTATAGATACAATTAGATGTCTTAAGAAAAAAAAATAGAAGATGCAAATTTTGCCCACTCAAAAACATAAATTTAATTTTAAATTTTTTAAAAGATAAAAAAAAGTTATACTTAAATGCTATTGAGAAAAATATCCAAATATATTAGGTTGATAATTTTGAAGGCATCGAATTCAATGTACTAAATGTTTTGAGGGTATGGAAACAAATGATTAACCCAAAAATACAAGCAAAGAACAAAATTAATAAGAAAAAAAACTTATCGGTTGAAGCGTGACAAATACTGTCCATGAAATATATTCACCCTTCTTGAAAACGAACTTGGTGCACTAGGGTACCAGTGGTTTACCTCTAGGATTCAACAACCAAATCTCGCCTTGGGTGCACTCTATAAGAGAGATGTGTATAACTCGGGTTTTGAAAAAATTCCTCTAGATAGATGTATGAAAATACTCTTTGAAAAATTATAAATTGGTATTCATATATAGAAAGTGAGGGGTGACCTGTTATTATAGGTCACTAACACAGTCCTAATGAGACTCTACTTGTAATCAGAACATGACTCAAAGTGGAAGGGGAATCTACTTATAAGTGGAATGGGACTCTACTAGCACAATCTCAATAGGACTCTTCCCAAAAATATAAGACTAATAAAATAAAAATTATTTTCACTCTTCCTACAATCCTCCACATAGTGTAAAGGTAATTTTTTTTTAATTTTTTTTTTAGGAAAAAAAGAATCCAATGCATCAGTACTGGTGCCTAAAGGCTATGAACCAATCTTCAGACAAATAAGTATTGAATCACAAAACACGGTGAAAATAAATTTCTATGAACCAGTGTTTCTTGATGTAACTCAAAGGACTTTTATCCACATTGGTTTTCTCAACTACACTACGAGTGTACAAAACGGGTTCACACAAATAGGTCATACGCCCTGCCTGGATATTTATGAGACCTCTAAATAACCTGCCTAAGTTCTCATAGGAAGTGGTCTCACCTCCACTCTCATATAAGTGAATCCATCAAGTATGTTCTGTATTTAAACATACCATCCATAAGGAATATGGTATTCATTAAGAGTAAACACTCAACCTTAATCAATGCAGAATACGTTCTATCTACACCATAAGGATAGACTCTCATACAATTAGAGTTGATAGAGCACCTCAAGTCAACAAGTGATTTGTTATTACCCATATGAACCTACTTCATGGAATTTCCATTTTAATAGGTTGACTCTTAACTTCTGTAAAAGCCTTATTCCCCTCGATGTTTCTTCTACTAGTTTTTTATTTAGTGGTTTGGTCAAAGGATCAGTCAAATTCAACTCTGACCTCACAAATTCTAGGGATATAACCCTTGTTTCAAGAAGTTGCCGCACAATATTGTGCCTTAGGCGTATATGTTTGTTCTTCCCATTAAATATTTTATTCTTAGCCATAGCAATTGCAGCTTGGCTATCACAATCCATAGACACAGACGAGGCTAGTCTCGTCCATAAAGGGATGTCTGCTAAGAGGTTTCTAAGTCACTCAGCCTCAAAACTTGTCTTTTATAAGGCAATAAACTTAGCTTCCATAATAGACCGAGTAATACAAGTTTTCTTGGCAGACTTCCAAGAAACTGCACTTCCACTAAGGATGAAAACATATCCACTAGTGGATTTCATCTCATCTGAATCTGAGATCCAATTTGCATCACTAAATCCTTTTAGGACACTTGGAAATCCACTAAAGCACAAACCATAGTTAATGGTGCCTCTCAAATACTTGAGGACTCTACGAATAACAGTTCAATGGTCCTGATTAGGACTTTGGTGTACCAACTCAATCTACCTACTGCATAAGCAATGTCAAGTATGGTATAGTTCATTAAGTACATTAGACTCCCTACGATCTGAGCATACTCTATTTGGGCACATTATGTTCTCTATTTTTCTTCAGTTGTGAGCTGGGATCATAAGAAGTTGACACTGGTTTACAATCAAAGTGTTCAAACTTCCTTAGGATATTTTCAACATAGTGCTCTTGAGAAAGTTTAAGCCCATTAGGTGTTCTAGTTATTTTAATTCCTAAAATCACATCTGCCTCTCCTAGGTCTTTCATACCAAACTTAGAACCTAGGAATTTCTCGCTCTCAAACACAGCCTCTAGGCTAGTTCCAAAGATCAACATGTCATCAACATAAAGGCAAATGACTACATATGTGTTATCTTCATTCTTGTTGTAGATACACTTATCAGCATCATTAATGGAATATCCATTAGTTACTAACATATGATCAAACTTGTTGTGCCACTGTTTGGGAGCTTATTTTAACCTATATAGTGATTTAACCAACTTACACACCTTTTTCTCCTTCCCTAGAACTACACAACCCTCAGGTTAATCCATATAAATTTCATCTTCCAAATCACCATTCAAGAATGCAGTCTTGACATCCATTTGGTGTATCACCAAATTATGAATGGAAACTAAAGCGATCAATACTCTAATTGATGCTATTCTAGTCATAGGGGCAAAGGTGTCAAAGTAATCTACATCCTTCCTTTGTTTAAAGCCTTTGGCAACTAAATGAGTTTTATATTTTTCTATGGACCTATCTTGTTTTAACTTTCTTTTAAAGATCCACTTACAACCAATAGTCTTTGCACCATGAGGTAAATCTACCAACTCTCATGTATGGTTATATGTGATTGATTCGATTTCACTGTTAATGGCATCCTTCAAGAATGGTGCATCAGGAGAAGATATAGCTTCTTTGTAGGGTCCTCATCTATTAGGAAGGTGTAAAAACCATCTCCAAGGTTTGTTTCTTTCCTATCTCTTTTATTCCTTCTAGGCTCAAATTCAGAAGGTTCAATAGACTTGTCTCTACTTGTTTTCTAAACTTGTTGTTCACCATTTAGTTTCATAGGAAAGATGTTTTTCAAAGAAATATGCATTCTTTGTTTCTATTATAGTATTGACATCTATAAGACTGTTTTCTAACTTAGTAACAAGAAACCTATATGTCGCACTATTCTCAGTATAGCCAATGAACATTGCACCAAAGGCTTTAGGACCTAGTTTTTGTTTTTTAGGTTCAAGGAAAAGAACTTCAGCTAAACACCCCCACACTTTTAGGTATGCTATATTAGGTGCATAACCCTTCCACAACTCATAAGGAGTTTTACCAGTTTTCTTGTAAGGTATTCTATTTTGAATATGACATGTGGATAGGATAGCTTCCTTCCACAAGTTCAAGGGTGCTCCTGAACTTACCAACGTTGCATTCATCATTTCTTTTAAGGTCATATTTTTCCTTTCTGCTACTCCATTAGACTTAGGGGAATAAGGAGGAGTAGTTTCATGAATGATCCCATGATCTTCACAAAAAGAATTAAAGGGGTTGGACTCATACTCTCATCCCCTATCAGTTCTAAGTCTTTTAATTTTCTTATTTAGTTGCTTTTTCACTTCATTTTTGTACTTGATGAAAACATCTCTTGCTTCATCTTTGTTTCTCAAAAGATATACCCTTGTATACCTTGAGTAGTCATCTATGAAAGTTATGTAGAATTGTTTACCACCTCTAGTCATTGTATTTTTTTAGATCTCCTAAGTCACTGTGTATTAAACTTAGTAGATTTAATTCTCTTTCAACTTATTTGCAAGATTTCTTTGTGGTTTTAGATTATACACAAGATTCACATTTTCCATGGTTTTCTAAGGACAATTTAGGGATTGAACTCAATTCAACCATTTTCTTCATATATGAAAAGTTCACATGTCCTAGGTTACCATGGCAAATATCACAAGAATATACTATGTAAGCAAAAGAAGAAGATGCATTATTATTGGTAATATCATAAACATTCAACATAAATAAACATTTGTTACAATAGCCCTTTCCCACAAATGCATCATTCTTAGTTAAAACGATTTTATCAAAGTCAAACAAGACCTTCACTCCTGCTTTCCCAAGCAGAGATACTGACACCAAGTTCCAGTGGATATCTGGCACATGAAGAACATCATTGAGGGCAAGCATTTTTCCAGAGGTTAGCTTTAAGGAAAACTTTCTTTTTGCCAATCACTGGAGTAGATCTAGAATCACCCATGAACACTTGTTTCTCTCTTTCCTTTACAATGGTATAGGAAGTAAATGCACTTTTGTTTCCATAATTGTTTTAAAAATCGGGCGGGCCGGACCAAATGGTTCGACCGGTCGAACCGTTGACCGGTAAACTTTCCACTTTGGTTCATCTCAATGAATCGTTTCATGATCAAACCGGTATTGAACCATTCAAACCGATGGTTGAACCGTTGAACTGGACAAACCCTCTGGTTTTTTACAAATCAGTCAAACCTTAATCCTACAAATATTTGTTTACTATTAAGAGACCCACTATCCATCAGGCCCATTCCACACCCAATACTTTTAAAATTGAAACTAATTATAAGCCCATATTTGGTCCAAGCCACTAGGCTCAATCCAATGACAAGAAAGTTTATAAACTTATATTTGGGTCATGCCTCCAAGCCCAATTCGTTGGCATGTTTGGCTTACAAGGCATGTTGCAAGGTATTTATAGAGCACTTAGAGCACCTAGAATTCATGTGCTTCTGATGTGAGACTGGGAATAGAACTGATTAGAGGTAAAACATTGCCTCTTGGAGGGCTGGACGCACGAATCTCTTAAAAATTAAAGTTTGAACTTTGAAGTCTTTAAACTTTGAACCATTGAGCATTGAACCATATTTATTAAATGATGTTAATATATATATATATATATATATATATATATATATATATATATATATATATATATATATATATATATATATATATATTTTATTTCAAATTTTTATCATATAAAATCTTTAAAGAAATGTAAATATTTAAATTCTTGTTTATTTTTATAATAATAATTATAAAAATAATAATATAAATTAATTAATTAAATAATTTTAAAACAATAAAATGCAAAGACAAAAAGATAAAATTAAATGTTATAATTTTTTTCATCTTAAATATATCTTCATTCTTAAATATTACATATTTTTATTTAATAAAATTTAAAATATTAAACTTTATCATTTAATTTAATATACCAAATATAAAAATCAAACATTATTAAAATTTGTAATTTTATATATTTTTAATTTTTATGATTATTTTTAATTTTATATAATATATAAATTATATATTTAATTATTTATTACATCACTGGTTCAACCACGATTTGACCGCCAATTACATCACTGGTTTAAGTATTTAATTATCTATAATATCCCTCTCAACAACTATATAACGACTAGTTTTAGGAGTAAATAAGTAAATGACTCACCAATACTTCTCTATAAATACCCTTCATTTTATTTTTTTCTCACACAATTCTCTATTCTCTCTCTTTATATTGTTTACAATTCTCTCTACTTTCTCTTTTCACAATTCTCTACATTGAAATTCTCTCAAGTGGTAAAGATATCTATTAACTCTACAAGTGTTAAAGATATCTACCAACTCTACAAGTGGTCATTATTCATAAGGTTGAGGTATTTATATTTAGTTATTTCATTTATTTATTTTGATTCTATATATTTAATTTTATTGTTTTCTTTCTTTTATCTTATTTTTTTTCCTCCAAAATTAAAAATGGATCATCATCACCTAGATGTAGAAAACCTTGATTTTGGTATTGATGCATGTAATGAATTTAATCCATTTGAAGATGACGAGATTCCCACCTCCTCTAGTGTCCCTTCCTCTGACCTTTCTCAACCTAATCTCATAGGCAAAAGACCTAGAGCTAGTAGACGCACATTTGTAGTATGGAATCATTTCACTATAATAAATAGACAAAATACAAGAGGAGAGGTAGAAAATGTAGCAGAATGTAAGTATTGTAAAAAAAAAAAAAACATATAGTTGCAAAGCTAGTGGTGGCATAGGTCACCTTAAAAGACATGCCGAACAATGTACAAAAAAAACATGGTGCATTAGATCCTAGACAATCTCAAATAAGTGAAAAGAAAATAAGATCCTGTGGACCCTCACCCGATCCACCGGACCGACGCGACTCGCTATTAAAAGAAAAGAAGGAATGAAAAAGTTGAGTTTTCCAGTTTTGAAAAACCCACCCCCGGTGAGGAATGGTGTTGTATGGAGTCGCCACTTACTTTTTATTTTTATTTTTAAAATGGGGAAAATTAAGTAAGAACAAAAACCCCTAATGACCCCAGTATGGAAAAAACGGTCTGCGAAAACTAGATTCTGGGTCCGGGGATCAGGTTACCCATTGGGAAGGTACCTCATGCGAGGTAGCACCCCTCTAGGCCCGGAACTCGGTCTCTACTAATGAATTGGGTATGTGGGAGCATATGGGTCACAGATGAAACCCTAGGCTAAATAGATGTCATGAATCACACAATCCTAATTGGTATTTGGCATGCATATGAATTCAACCAACCCAAACAATGGGTGCGTACCTATGGTCCCCAGCCATGCGCTGCATAAAAGGTCAGCTAAACACAGATAAACATGTAACAAACATTCAGGATTAAGCACCATGCATGCATATGATTCAACAATCAAAACCAACGATGCATACCTGTGGTCCCTAGCCATGTGCTACAGCAGAGGGTGAGTCAGCCACGCAACATGTATTCAGAATCAAACATCAAAATTTGTGCCAAAAAGGAAGAAAGTTGGTTAAGATCAGGTAATGGACTCCCCAAATGTCATACAAATCAAACTAGACTTACCTAGACCACACCACCCATAACTTCAAAATTGCCCATACTAACTGAAATCAAACACTGACTTAAACCTTCAAGATGACTCACAAGTGCCCTATAGCAAATGGGTTTGAGCCCCAATGGATAAGAGCTCGAAAAAAATGCCGATGCCGAAATCGAGGGCTACCTAAAGTCCTCCAACAGAACAAGTTGAACTAGTTCTCAACTGGTACAACCTATTGAGAAGAATTCCCAAATTTTTCTAGAAAACTCCTAAATGAGTGAGGATTCAAACAAAAGAAACGGTTCTCAATTCCGAGCCCGGATGAGTGAGAACGGGACCAAGAAAGACAGGTGTTCCTCATGGCTGACAGAGGCAGCCAGTTATGGTGCTGAAGATAAAAAATTCCAAATTCAGTCAAAAAGTTCATAAGTGATTAAGGAAGCAAACAAAAGAAACGGTTCTCAATTCCAAGCCCAGATGAGTGAGAACCAGACAAAGAAAGGCAGGTGTTCCTCATGGCTGATAGAGACAGCCAGTTATGGTGCTGAACCGGTTGAACCGGTTCCCAACTGGTTCATCCGGTTGATAAAAAATTCCAAATTCGGTCAGAAAGTTCCTAAGTGATTAAGGAAGCAAACAAAAGAAACGGTTCTCAATTCCGAGCCCGGATGAGTGAGAACCGGACCAAGAAAGGCAGGTGTTCCTCATGGCTGACAGAGGCAGCTAGTTATGGTGCTGAACCGGTTGAACCGGTTCCCAACTGGTTCATCCGGTTGATAAAAAATCTCAAATTCAGTCAGAAAGTTCCTAAGTGATTAAGGAAGCAAACAAAAAAAACGGTTCTCAATTCCGAGCCCGAATGAGTGAGAACCAGACAAAGAAAGGCAGGTGTTCCTCATGGCTGACAGAGGCAGCCAGTTATGGTGCTGAACCGGTTGAACCGGTTCCCAACTGGTTCATCCGGTTGATAAAAAATCCTAAATTCAATCAGAAAGTTCCTAAGTGATTAAGGAAGCAAACAAAAGAAACGGTTCTCAATTCCAAGCCCGGATGAGTGAGAACCAGACAAAGAAAGGCAGGTGTTCCTCATGGCTGATAGAGGCTGCCAGCTATTGTGTTGAACCGGTTGAACCGGCTCCCAACCGGTTCAGCCGGTTGATAAAAAATCCTAAATTCGATCAGAAAGTTCTTAAGTGATTAAGGAAGCAAATAAAAAAAACGGTTCTCAATTCCAAGCCCAGATGAGTAAGAACCAGACAAAGAAAGGCAAGTGTTCCTCATGGCTGACAGAGGCTACCAGCTATTGTGCTGAACCGGTTGAACCGGCTCCCAACCGGTTCAGCCGGTTGATAAAAAATCCTAAATTCGGTCAGAAAGATCCTAAAATATTCATAACCAATCAACAACATTCATGTGTGGCCTTTATTATCCACACCCAAGCAATACAATCTTCATATCAAAGGAAAGAAAAGATGATGAGGAAGGAGAAAAAACATATGAAGACGAGGAGGATAAACTGTAAGTAAAGAAAATTCAGCATGCTTACCTCAGAATCTCCACCAAATATGATCCGTGTATGCCAATGATGACTCCCAAAACTAAGATCCTGTCACTCTCCTCTTCAAAGAAACCACAGTGCTGAAGCTTTCCCCCACGCTCTCAACTCAGAAGATGCTCCTGACCTTTTTCTTTCTCTCACCAGCAAAATTTCCCCTCTCTCAGAAATGCCAAAAGGTCCTTTGCTCTCCTCTCTTCCCACCTTTTATACTCATACCCCTCTCAGCATTTTAGTCTCCTAGGTTCCTTCCCCTTCAGCACCGAAATCCCCTTCATCAGCATGGGAACCACACCCCTCATTACTTCTCTTAAACTTACAAGGCCAACTCACTCCCTTCAGTTTTCAGCTTGTTTCACCACCAAAAATCCATATGGATTCGTGGTGGGTCGCAAGGAACCCAGACCAAGGCCCAAAATGGACCCACAACATTGCCCAAAACCAATCTGGAGCTTACGGGCCCGAGCCATGTAGGATTTGGGCCCCAAAATTACTAGAATTAGTGTTTTACCTCAGCTGACTCAATGAACCGGCTGAACCGGCCGAACCGGATGCCCACCGGTCGAACCGATGGCAAAAAATTTTGAAAATTTGACAGAATGTTCTTAGAAGATTAAGGAATCCATGAAAAAAAATGGTGCATGATTCCGAGTTCGGAAGAGGGAGATATGATCAAAACAATTACCAAAAATCAGTGTTCTACACCGGCTGACTCGATGAACCGGTTGAACCGGCTGCCAACCAGCCGACCGGTTGCAAAAAATTTGGAAAATTTTACAAAATGTTCCTAGTAGAATAAGGAATCCATAAAAAGAAACGGTTCTTGATTCTGAGTTTGGATGAGGGAGATACGATCAAAACAAGCTCGAGTGCTCCAAACCTCAACATGCCCCTATAAACTCCAACTAAGCTAAAACATCGGGATGACCCCACTTCCTTCCTATAGCGTGATGTGAACGACTAGGAAAATGGCCATGGTGACCCTCCAAAATGAACCACATATGCACCATAATGGACCACAGACAAACCCACACGAGGCTCGGACACCGACTAAGCCCAAAAGGGGCCCTAGTGGTGCCATATGCGAACGATGGGTGGATGTGACACCCGAAGGATAAATGCCAATGTCGAGGGACAAAATTGAGGGTCTACAGATCCAGTACATCTTCAATGACTCCCTTTATATACAATCAACAATTCCTAAGAGAAGGGTTAGCTAGATTGATAGCCAATATGAGGTTTCCACTTACTTTTGGAGAAGATCCTAGATTTGTACATTTCATGCAAAAGTATGTCCAACCAGCTTATCATAGAATTCCTAGGACGATTTCTCATAATGATGTAATTAAATGTTACCTACAAGAAAAACAATTACTAATTGAAGAATTTAAAAATCATAGTGGTATTGTATCTATGACCTTAGATTTATGGACTAATCAAAGTAAGGAACCTTTTACATGTGTGACATCACATTATACAGATTCAAATATGAAATTACAAAAAAAAAAATATTAGGTTTTCGTAAAATATTACATCCTCATTATGGTCCTTCCATATATGATTCTTTGACAAGTGTTTTTAAAGAATATGGTACACAAAGCAAAAATTTTAGTATTACCTTTGATAATGCTTCAAATAATAAAAGTGTCATAAATTTATTTATAAGAACAATTAAGGAAGGTCCACTAAGTGAAATATTTCATGTGAGATGTATGTGTCATATAATTAATTTAATAGTACAAGATGGTTTAAAATTAATATCACCCTCATTACAAGCTATCCGATCTACTATACTATTTCTTGATTCATCTAACAAATTACAAGAATTTCATATTTTATGTCAATCAATAGGTTTGAAAAAGAGAAAATTTCGTCGTGATATTGGTCATCGTTGGAATTCTACCTACTTAATGTTAGAATCTTGTGTAGGGTATCATAACATACTATCAGATTATGTTAATAGTAAAACAGGTGAAATTATAGTAACTTCTGATGATTGGGAGAAAGGTTATGCTTTTTTAAAATTCTTGAAGGTTTTTTATGATATTACTAACATGTGTTCTGTTGTATATACTCATACATCTTGTATAACACTTAGATGTATTTGCAATATAAGTGACGTGTTTCGACAATATAGGGAACATCCTCTTTTTAGTGAAATATGTGTACAAATGGATAAAAAAAATTGAAATATTGGAAAACTATTCCATCACTTTATTGTTTAGCTGCTTATATGAATCCAAGGGTTAAGGTTGAAGGTGTAGAAAATATTTTAAATTACATAACTATTTGTATGAACCAACCATCCGAACCATAGGGTAAGATATATGAACAATTAAACAACTTATATAAATATTATGAGAATAAATATGGTAATGTCTCTTCAAGTACTATAACTTCATCTACATTTGGAAATGATCCATTTTTTATATAATTAGCTAAGGAAAAGCAACAAGTCAGTCCTTCAAGTAGGTGTGGTCTTTTAAAATATTTAGATACTGATTATTGTTCATACCTATCCCCTGATGAAGTGCAAAATTTTGATATTATGAAGTGGTGGAAATCTTATGAATCCACTTTTCCTGTACTATCTAAAATGGCATGTGATCTACTAACCCCACCAGTGTCTACTGTAGCATCAAAATCTTCTTTTTCTATAGCTGCAAATATAATAGGAGACAGGATGACAAATCTTACAGCAAAGATGCTATAAGCTTTGACATGTTTGAAGGATTGGGAAAATGGACGCATGGGACTTCAAACTTTAGATGATGAACTTAAAGAAGCCTTCAAGAAATTGCTTCTCGATGCAAACAATGATGTTCAAGAGATTGATGATGATTGAAGATGAAAAAAATAAATAAATAAAGATTGAAGAATTATATGTTGTTCATTTCTTTTAAATCTATTAAATGTAGCTAATTTTTAAAGGTTGAGTAATGCATATGATTGATAGTTGGGTAGGTGCCAACCTAGTTGGGATGTACTCAAACTATAGCGATTCAATTCTCACATTTTTTTTTTTCTCCTTATTTTTTCATGTAATTTGTTGAAATATTGAATAAAAGAATTTTTTTATTTTTTATATTTCATTTCCTTTTTATTCCATTATTTTAAATTTATTTTTATTTTGATAAAAAATAAACAAATTCAAATATAGTTTTTTTTTTACTATTTTTTTTTAAAAAAAAACTAACATTTCTATAAATTTTACAATTACAAACTCAATAAATATAAATGTAGAAAATAAAAAGTATAATTATTAAAGGTGTATAAAAAATAAAAAAATATAATTATTAAATGTGTTTAAAGTAACAAAAAGAAATTTTATTTAATAATGAAAAAAACTTTAAAAAATGACTTAAAAAATCAAATTAAAATTTTTAACAAAGTGGGTGCCCCATGGGCCAGGACCCGCCGGCACGACCCGCCCAACACGATTAGCCCACAGACCTATGGGTCATGTCGGGCCACCTCTTTCCTTGCATGGGTCGGCCCAACCCGACATGATTTTTAAGTGGGTCATGCTAGCCCAACACATTGGCCCATAATGGCTTGGTCAACATTGGGTCGTGCCTTGGACACCTCTACCGTCGGTCCGACCAGTGAACCGATAATTTTTTCGGTTCAATGACCGGTCTGGTTCTAAAAACATTGATTTCCACTTATGTGTCTGGTAGCCCCAAAGTCTACCACCCAGTCTTTCATATTGGTGACCATGCACACCTCAGAGGAGACTACTACTGAGATCACCTCTGTCTCTACCACATTTTCCTTTGAATTGGACTTCTCAATTCTCTTCCTGTGGCGACATTGAGCTACATGGTGTCCAAACTTGCCATAGACAATGCAATTACCCCATTTTTTAATAGTTGAGTTTTGGACCTTGTTTGATGCATTGGGCTTGGTCCTAGAGTTTTATTTCCTAGACCTATTGTTTTTGGGTTTAGGTTTTTCTTCTACTACATTAGCCTTAGAAGACAATTCTTTAGCTTTCTCAACATTGTTCCTATTTCAGTTTTGTTCCTCAATCATAACATGGATTATGACATCCTTTAGGGACATTTGTTTCCTTTTATGTTTCAAATTATTTTTATAGTCTTTCCAAGACTCTGGAAGAGTCTCTACTAAATAACCAACCACAAAAGGTTCGAGTAATTTAATGTTTTCAATAGCTAAGTCATTAATCAACGAGTGGTAGTCATGGATTTGAGATGATATATCTCTATCCTCGGTCATTTGGAAATTTCTAAAATTCCCTATGGCATATTTTTGAGTTTCTGCATCTTCCAAAATATATATTTTTTTTATTCATTACATCCCAAATTTCTTTTGCAACTTTAAATTGACAATAAATATAAAAAAATTTATTAAAAAGGGTACTCGGAATAACATATCTAACTTGTTTATTTCCAGTTTCCCAGGTTGGTAACAAATGAGAACTATCTTCTGGTTTTGGGTCAGTCAAAATGTGTCTCAAGTTCACTACATCAATTGTAGAGAAAACCATTTCATGTCATCTCTTAAATAATGTCCCATTGAAGGGATCAATTTTAGAGGTGTTAGGACGGGTGACTAGTGAAGCTTCCATTTGGACATGTTTCAAGATTGTTGGATTTAAAGGTATGGAAACAAATTACTAGCCCAAAAGACACAAACAAATAACATAATTAATAAGAAGAAAAACTTATCAGCTTAGGCGTGACAAACACTGTCCTTGAAATAGATCCACCATCCTCGAATATGAACTCGATGCACTAGGGTACCAGTGGTCTACCTCTAGGATTCAACAGCCAGATCTCACCTTGAGTGCACTTTGTAAGCGAGATGTGTACAACTCGGATTTTGGAAAAATTCCTCCAGATAGATGTATGAAAATACTCTTTGAAAAATTATCTGAACATTTGGTTTTCATATATAGAGAGTGAGGGGTGACCTGCTTTTATAGGTCACTAACACAGTCCCAATGGGACTCTAGTTCTAAAAAATATAAGACTAATAGAATATAATAAAACAAAATAAAAAAAAATAAAAATAATTCATAATAGGACTCTTCCCGAAAATATAAGACTAATAGAATAAAATAAAATAATTATTTACATTCTTCCCACATTGCACATGGGCGCAATGCCCTATGCATGGGACAGATGAGCCATGGGTGCAATGCCATGGCATGATGCTACACCAAAAAGGCTCTTAAACATGAGCATGGGTTATTGCAGCAACACGGAAGGTCTCATACACATGCTTAGCATAGGGGCACAATGCCTTGTGCACACGAATGCAAGCTATGGGTGTAATGCCATAGCTTATCACTACAAACAATAGAAACATGGACATGGCATGGGAAGCCACAACAATGATCAGACTGATATAGACATGGTGGTGCATGGCTTAATCAAGTAAGGCATGGAAGGGCCTTGCAAACGTCTGGTTCATTAGGCGTGGACAACAACACCTTGGTGTCATGAGTGCCTAGACATGACACAAAGATGGGATGGGCATCAGTGCGTCGGTGCACACTAAGGCATCAGATAGAGATAACTAAACACACAAAGCATGACAAAAGATAAGATGATTGACATAGGCTAATAAGCATGCACACATAGTGATTAATGAGAGTTGGACTCACATACAAAGGCCAAAGACCAAAATGACATGGGTTTGGCTTGCAACATTGGATTGGACATGACTTTGGGTCTATTGATCAGAGAAGGGTATGGTTGACTAAGTTGCATGAGGCGGTTGCAAAGGCACCTCTTCGCACAAGGTACCTATTGGCAAGAGACACCAAGAGGAGGCATGATTTGGCTTGGCATCAAATATCTCTGGTTGCATGCAAGTGTGAAGTAACACCACGGTTGGGAATGGGTGTCTTTAGTTGTGTGGTTATAGCAGGTTGCATAACCACCACTCAGGCTCCTACTTTAAATTCAAAGGTTTGAATTCAAAATTCAAATGAGGAAGACTCATCTATAAAAGCTTATGCAAGACAAAGAAACCAAGGGTGAGTAATCCGGAGAGAAAGAAAACAATATCATTCTTTTATAGGAGTTTTTGGGTTCTCTGACAGAAAATTTGTATTAGTGTTGGTGGACTTGTAAAAGCAGTTTTGTAATCTTTTGTAGTAAGAAAATACAAGTTGGGGAGGATTTCCATATATGCTTGATTGCCTCTTTTACATTTGCTTTTGGTTATCCATTGAGAAGGTTAAGATCAGGGTCTTAGCATTGCACACTTCAAAAAAAATAAATAAATAAATAAATAGAATTTGATGGATTTTTTGGATGATGTGACAACTAGCATTAAGGCCTCAAATTTTTAAAAAATCCTTTTAAGGATATTTTGGGCATTTTTTATTGACAAAATAGGTTTAAATCTTTAAGGCAATTTACAAACTTCGTCACCTCCTCGAAAGCAATTATGCAAATTTTGTACCTTTTAGGGTCATTATTAGCCCTATCTACACCTTAACATAATGGTCCGTATAATTTTTCTTTTTCTTTTTTTTTTTTCCACAAAGAAAGAGATATTTTTGGCAAGTTTGAGGAGACACTTAAAAAGAGGATAAGATGGGACTTGAGAAGCAAAAACTCAACAACCTAAGATCACACAGCCTTGGGTGTTGGAACTGAAACCAAATCAAAGTTTCAGAATTTTAAATATTTTTTAGGGGATAAAAAAGGAGTAAGATAAAGAAAAATAAAATAAACCTATTTGATGTAAAATAAAAGAAATTTAAATATTTGATCTCCAATATTGACATTCAATAATTAAATAAAGTATTATGATCTCCTCCATTTGGACCAAAGGAAGCCCCCCTTTACCTCCCATAGCCATGTCCTGGGCCAACTTGTGGCATGTGACATGTCCAATCCGAACCTATCTTTTGAGAAGTCGGCACTCCATTTGGACCAAAGGAAGCCCCCCTTTACCTCCCATAGCCATGTCCTGGGCCAACTTGTCGCATGTGACATGTCCAATCCGAACCTATCTTTTGAGAAGTCGGCACTTAGAAATTCGGAAATTCCACTTCATTATCCTTTGTCAATGACTTGGGTTTCACCTAAGAAATAAGAACAAAAGGGAAATCATTCCCACAAATAAGCATATGCAATTAGGAAAAGGACATCTTAACTACTCTTAGCTCAAGCCCGACATGCTAATATCAACTATCATACCATTTCACCAGACCTAAGTCTTCAAATTTCATCCTAATTTCCATTACGATGACAGATAAGACAAAAAATAAAAACATCTGTACAATTGTATCCGATGGGACAGGGTATGACACGTTACAATCCATGGTGCCGCCATGCATAACCTTTATCTCTTTTTCCTTATCTTCCTCTTTTCTCATTCTATTTCTTTGGGTCTCTTTAACCTAACCATCTCAGTGTCGGCTACTTTGATTCTTCCCGGAACTTCTTGTAAATGTCCCCTTGTTGAACTTTCTAGTCCGAATCACTAGTATGAGCGATACAAGTGAACCTAAAAATGTGGTCCCTGTGATTATAATGAAGGCCAATTTGAAGCACTCTACCCCTGAGCAGTTCAAGTCCTCACCAGGACTCCTTTTGATCCCCCGAGCTGCCATTTTCTTTTCTGCCTCTTTATCTTATAGACATCCGGCCACCAGCACATTGTGTAAATAGGAACCCACTGGGCTAACCACTGCGCCAAAATTGTACAATGTGGAGTAGTATTTAAGGCCAAAAATTTCAGAAATGATTGCCGTAAAGCATTGGCCATTGAGCACCGAAGCAAAAGCCGATAATTATTGATGCTACGTAGAGACCATCCTTGATGTTGAAGGCGATGAGGAGATGACCAACACATGAGAGGAGGAGGATGAGTGTGAGTATCAAAGGGCAGGGGAACTTGTACTTGTCTAAGACGATCTCCGATCCAAAGCCTGCAGTTACACTTCCAAGATAGTTCCATGTGCTAACCAGCGATATGAAATTACTCATGCTTTTCTGGGGGTACCCCAGTGAAGTTCCAATCTGTCCCAAGTTGTCTACGACCCTTAAAGTCCCTCCAATACCTCAAATTGTAGCAAAGAATAGAACAAACATGTCTATGCTGAAAAGGGCTTGAAGTATGGTGTAAGTCCTCTCCTTTGTCCGGTGGCCCGAACACGTTGGAGAAGCAAGAAACTTCCTTCTGTGAACTTGGGTTGTTCGGTGAGCAAACTCGTTGAGGCTGCTGATTCAGGCGGTATTGAAGATGAAGAAGTCTCGGTGTTCAACTTATCAGTGATGGTTGTCAACTCTGAAGTCTCACTCAGGGACTGTTGTTTGATCTTCCAAAGCTTGAATTCCTCTTGTATAACAACTGCAAATGGTAGAAAGAGAGAGAATGACTACAGCGGCGCTTCCGCCGTACTCACTCTGAGAAGAAGTGAGTTGCTTCTCAACTATAATTATAATCATGAGAAACCCAGCAAGGCCAACAGAGATGTAGAGAAACTTGTAGAAGACCTTGATTCTCCTGTCGAGTCACCTTCATGACTCGGATGGTCCGAATAAATGCAAAAGATATAGCGGCAGGTAGCCAACCTATGAGCAAAATAAGAACCTTTGTGTCATTTCTATAGAAAGCATGATATAGCTGTGTGATGATTGCACCACCCAGCCCAACATAACCCTTCAATATCCCCAACACCACGCCTCGGCTCTCCGGGAAGTTCTAATTAACTCAGGTCACCAGCGATCCGGTGTTGGTAAAAGCCTGGGAATTTGCACCGATGCATATGTAGAGACACATGTGCCATACTTGGGGCTTGGCTATTCTCCGAGTCAGGCCAAGCCATATCATAAAGTAGCCAAAAAAAAATCAGGACTGCGCCAACTGATAGCACAACCCATGGGAGAGTAATCTCGTTTATGAGCCCTGGAAGGATCCCAACGTTTGCTCCCAAGTCCTTGAAAAAGCTGAGTAAATTCAGGGTGGTTCCCAGAACAGATTTGAGTGTGCTTGTGTAGAGACCGAACATGTAGGTTGTACCGGCGGCCGACATTATCAGAAATGATGCAAATACCACTGACCACCGGGCAGTGATGACTTGGAGGGATAGGGTCCTCATGTCAGCCCAACCACCCCCCTCCGGCAGCAATGCCAGCAACCACCATTTCCTCTGGTGGAATTCTACACTTCTGACAAGTTTGTGTCAGAATATATTGTCTACGTACTGCGGGTAGTACACTAAATTTATGTACACTGATTCAAGAGAGAACAAATTAAGATTTGGGTTGTTGACTTAGCAGTGTCATGTAAGGGAAAATGAGTTGAAGGGATCAGAGAGATAGGGTAGATGGTTGAAATTTGAGGCACACATGGAAGGTTATGATTTTTATGGGTCATGCAATAGTTGTTGGCAATTATAGAGAAGATAAACTGATTTGAGTCTTATCCATTTCAGATAAGGGTACATTTTAAACCAAAGAAAATGGATCAAAAAAATAAAAGAAAAGTAAAAGAAAAAGGAAAAAGGAAAAAAATAATCAAATCAAATTATCGAAAAATGTTCTTTCCTTAAGCTTTCTGTGCCTTTCTTTCTTGCGAAAATGATATTTAATATTTTCTTCACTCTTTTTTCTATATTTGATTTTTAGGAAGTAAATTTTTTCTTATATTTTCTTTTTGGAAGGTTTAAGAAAATAATTTTAAAAAAATAATAAATAAAAATTTGGAAAAGTTGAAGGACAAAACTATTAAATTAGAAAAAAAAAAAAATTTCCCCCAAATTTTATCCACATTTTTTTTTAAGGAAAATGGATAGAAAAAAATCTCTTTTAACATTTTTCTTACATTAAGAAAGTTTTGAAGCGTTTTTATATGAATAAGGTGCATCCTTTAAGTTCTCCGATGGTTGTCCGATCACTTAATGTAAAAAATGACTCATTTTGTCCTTGCGAAAAAAATAAAGAATTACTTAATCATGAGGTACCATATCTTAATGTTATTGGTGCACTTATGTATCTTGTCAATTGTAGACATTCAGACATTACTTTTTCTATCAATTTATTAGCAAAATACAGTTTCGCTCCAACTCAAAGACATTGGAATGGTATCAAATATAAGTTGCATTATCTTCACGAAACTATAAATATGGATCTATTTTACTCAAGGGAATCAAAATAACAATTGCTTGGATATGCAGATGCAAGATACCTTTTAAATCCATATAAAGGTAGGTTACAAACCGGGTATGTGTTTAATTACAATGGTACTGCTATTTCATGGAGATTTTTCAAACAAACAATAGTGGTCACATCATCAAATCATTCAAAAATACTAGCAATTCATGAAGCAAGTCGTGAATGTATATAACTAAGATCTATGATCCAACATATTCGAGAATCATGTAAACTCTCCTCTATCAAAGGTGACCCGGCAATATTATTTAAAGATAATGTTGCATGCATTGCACAGATTAAAGAATGATACATTAAAGGTGATAGAATTAAGCATATATTGATCAAGTCTTTTACTTTCATTAACTCCAAAAGAGTGATAGAATTGTTATTCGACTAATAAGATCAAGTGGCAATTTAATAGATTTATTCACAAAGGCATTATCAACTGCAATACTCAAGAAGCTCATTAGAATACCAAACTCAAAAATCTTCATGTTGCACTACTAAAGAAAATATAATCATGTCTACATGAGGGGGAGCTAATTGATAAGAATATCATTATGCTGCACTCTTTTTTTCTTCGTCCAGGTTTTGTCCCATTGGGTTTTATTGGCAAGGTTTTTAACGAGGCAGTTATAGTAATCCAAATAATATTATACTCTTTTTCCTTTACTAGGATTTTTTTCCATAAGGTTTTTCCTAGTAAGATTTTAATGAGGCATATTTTTATGATCATCCAAGGGGGAGTGTTATAAAATATGAGATTTTGTACCACTATGGTAACTTGTGGATGATCATTCATAAATATATTTTTGCAACTCCCTATGAAAGAGAGAGACCCCTAATGAAATTAAATTGATTTTTCACGTGCATTATATACTCTCTTTCTTGCTTTCTTCTTCTCTTACTTTGTTTTACAACAAAAAAAACTATTTTTTATTTTACTTTATTTTTAAAAACTATTTTCAAAGAACAACGATTAAATAATGTTAGGAATCTTTAAAAATAATTTGTTATTTTTAAATTACATGGCCAAACAAGCTGTAAACAATAACAATGACCTATTTAAGAGTGTCATCACATGGAAAAATGTTCACAAAATTATGAAGTGAATCAAGTTAATTCTAGCTTTTGAAATTTATGAAGAGTATAACACATGTAAAAATTAAAAAGTTAGTTCTAGGGTTAGAGATAATATTACTCAATACTTGAATCCTTTAATCCATCAAACTTTACCGTTGCCAAGGACTATGAGAATATTCAGTTTGATATTCTTCTATTAGATTTCTATTTAACATGACTTATTTTTCCCAAGTGATATTAAGGATTCAAATTATTTTAATAATTTGAATATAGAATGAAAAGTATCTTTCATGTACACTTGTTTATTCCACAATCATTGCAAGTGATAACTTTTATGCTGAGCTTAAAGATTAGATGAACCATAAATATGAGGTCTTAGACTCAGAACCATAAATACCAAACCTAAAGAATAGATGAACTCCCCCTTAAATCCAAGATTTGGAATCAATGAAGAGAAGCATGGCACACTAATAATGAAATCCTATAATAAAAACAAAAACCAAAAAATTTGAGTATTCTAAAACATTTATTTTCCATTTTCTTAAGAAAAAGGTATAGAAAAGTCGAGGAAGAATATTTCTTTGATGAGGAAAAAGTTTTTATAAGTTTTTCCTCCTTCTTTCCTTTTATATTTTCTATCCATTTCTTTGGGTTAAATTTTGACTAAATTTCTATTAAATTTATTTGAAATGGATAAGACTTAAAGAGCTGATCTCCGCTAAATATGCCTACAGTTATTGCGTATGTGATACAGCAGCCTTCCATGTGTGCCTCAAAATTCAACCATTTTTCTATTACAAGACAGTGCGGAGTCGACAGCTTCTTCTCTCTCTTAGTCACAAAATCGCGTGTATAAATTGACTGGGCACCTCAAGTTTGTAAAGTGTAAACAATATATTCTAACACAAACTTGTTACAAGTGGAGTATTCCATCAGAGAAAATGGTGGTTGCCGGAATTGCTGCCGGAGGGGGTGGTTGGGCTGACATGAAGAGCCTATCAGTCCAAGTCATCACCGGTCGGTGGTTCGTGGTGTTTGCATCATTTCTGATCATGTCAGCCGCCGGTGCAACCTACATGTTCGGTCTTTACTCAAGCACAATCAAATCCGCTCTGGGATATGATCAAACCACCCTGAATTTGCTCAGCTTTTTCAAGGACTTGGGAGCAAACGTTGGGGTCCTTTCAGGCCTCATCAACGAGGTCACGCCCCCATGGGTTGTGCTATCAATGGGAGCAGCCCTGAATTTTTTTGGCTACTTCATGATATGGCTTGCCGTGTCTCAGAAAATAGCCAAGCCCCAGGTGTGGCACATGTGTCTCTACATATGCATCGGTGCAAATTCCCAGGCTTTCGCTAACACCGGATCTCTGGTGACCTGCGTTAAGAACTTCCCGGAGAGCCGAGGCGTGGTGTTGGGGATACTGAAGGGGTATGTTGGGCTGAGTGGTGCAATCATCACACAGCTCTACCATGCCTTCTATGGCAATGACACCAAGGCTCTTATTTTGCTCATAGCTTGGCTGCCTGCTGCTATATCTTTTGCATTTCTTCGGACCATTCGAATCATGAAGGTGATTCGACAGGAGAATGAGCTCAAAGTTTTCTACAATTTTCTTTACATCTCTCTTGGCCTCGCCGGGTTTCTCATGATTATAATTATAGTAGAGAAAGAGCTGACTTTTTCTCAGAGTGAGTACGGGGGAAGCGCCGCTCTAGTTCTTCTCTTGCTCTTTCTCCCGCTCGCTGTTGTTATACAAGAGGAATTCAAGCTCTGGAAGATCAGGCAACAGGCCCTGCGTGAGCCTCCACAGTTGAAAATCATCGCCGAGAATTTGAACACCGAGACTTCTTCATCTTCACTACCGCTTGAATCAACAGCTGCAACAAGTTCTCTCCCCGAACAACTAAGCTCACAGAAGGAAGTTTCTTGCTTCTCCAACGTGTTCAGGCCACCGGACAGAGGAGAGGACTACACCATACTTCAAGCCCTTTTCAGCATAGACATGCTTATTCTATTCTTCACTACAATTTGTGGTGTTGGAGGGACTTTAACAGCCATAGACAACTTGGGACAGATTGGGAGTTCACTGGGGTACCCGCAGAAAAGCCTGAGCACTTTCATATCGCTGGTTAGCATATGGAACTATCTTGGAAGAGTGACTGCAGGCTTTGGATCGGAGATCGTCTTAGACAAGTACAAATTCCCCCGCCCTTTGATGCTCACACTCATCCTCCTCCTCTCATGTGTTGGTCATCTCCTCATCGCCTTCAACATCAAGAATGGTCTCTACTTTGCATCAATAATTATCGGGTTTTGCTTCGGTGCTCAATGGCCATTACTTTTCGCAGTCATATCTGAAATTTTTGGCCTCAAATACTACTCCACGTTGTACAATTTTGGCTCAGTGGCTAGCCCAATCGGTTCCTATTTACTCAATGTGAGGGTAGCCGGATATCTCTATGATAAAGAGGGAAAAAGACAAATGGCAGCCCTGGGGATTAAAAGGAAGGCTGGTGAGGACTTGGACTGCACAGGCGTAGAGTGCTTCAAATTGTCCTTCATTATAATCACAGCGGCCACACTTTTCGGTTCACTTGTATCGCTCATACTAGTGCTTCGGACCAGAAAGTTCTACAAGGGTGACATTTACAAGAAGTTCCGGGAACAAGCCAAAGCAGCCGAGACTGAGATGGCCCAGGCCGGGAATGGGGCAGCCCCATCGCTGGCAAAAGGTTAGAGCTGTCGGCAGCAGCAATTATGTTTAAGTTAAAAAGACTCAGAAAAAATAGAATGACAGTAGAGGAAGATAAGACAAAAAGAAGAGATACAGGACACGGGACCTTGGACCTTGGATTGTAATGTTTCATACCCTCCCCCGTCAGATACAATCTTACAGATGCTTTTATTTTGTATTTTATATGTCATTGAATTTGGAGAAGATGAAATTTGAAAACTTTACATTGGGTGAAATGGGTATTAAGGTTGATAGACTTGGAAATGAATAATGCAAAATTTAGTATCATGTGGGGCTTGAGCTGATTGTAGTTAAGATGTCCTTTTCCCCATCTTTATAAAGTTCCAAATTCCATATGCATATTTATGGGAATGATTTCCTTTTTCTTCTTACTTCTGACAAATGACAATTAATAAAGTGGAATTTGCATGGAGGAGAGGAGTTAGGGCCAACTTCTCAAATTTGGGCTCCGACTGCCTGGTCACTTGGGTCAAGTTGGGTTAGGATTTGTCTCCCGGCCGGAGGGAGAGGGCATCACTGCTTAAATAAGATATGAACTTTATTGATTATAAGGAAAATGTTAAGGTAGCAAGATAATACCTCCTCAAGCCAAAATATGGACGTATTGAATGATGATATAAATAAATAAAATTAAAGTATAAAGATATAAATAAATGAGATTAAGATATAAATCATATAATTTGAAAATATATATATGACATCACATAATTGGTGATATTTTTTTCCGTACCAATTAAATAAATAATAGTTTATTTTTGTAGACAGATTCAAGAGAAAAAAAGTATTATTAATAATTAAGATTTATCGGAGAACAAACATGTTAATTAATTTTATTTTACTATCGAATTGGTTTTTTCATTTTTCTTCCTTCCTGTTTTCCTCAAAAATATTTAAAATTCTGATTATTTTTTTTTTAAATATTTTTTATTTTTGGGTTTTAGTTCCAACTTCCAACTTGTACTCATCATTGGTTGTTAAGTTTTTGCCTATCAATTAGAGACTAAGATCCTATCCTCTTTAAGGGTCTCTCAATCACACTCCATAATTGATTTTTTATACTTAGCCAAAAATGTCTCTTTATTTCTGAAAAAGAAAGAAAAATATCATCAGGAAGGAAGCATACACTGTTGGAATATATACAAAACTCCGGTGTGGTTTGGAGATATAACCCATATTCATGTTTAATTATGATCATACTTTCAATTTACAAAAAATAATTTATTTATTTATTTAAATAAGGATTGGTTTGTCCGTCTCTGCACAGAGATTCCTTATCCTCTTGTCAAATTAGATTATTAAAACACAATTTATTAAATTATATATATAATTAGATGTCTTCAGAAAATAAAATAAAAAATGCAAATGTTGCCTGCTAAAAAACATAAATTTAATTTTAAATTTTTTTTAAAAATTATGTAAAATTTATACTTAAATGCTATTGAGAAAAATATCCAAATATTTTAGGTTGATAATTTTGAAGGCATCAAATTTAATGTACTAAATGTTTTGAGAGTTTTACCGGTTAGAGTCCATGTTAAGCTATTTCAAATTCGATTTATATTTGAGGTAATTGTATATTGGATACATTAAAATATGAGAAGTTAGAACTTTGAAGAGAATATCCCAAAACAGGCAGGATACACCAAATTGTGGATAAACGTTCAAACATCATGAAGGAAGATGTTCAAATACTTTGTTAACTTTCAAACATTTCCCAGGGGATGTTTAAACCCTAGTTCGTACCTCTTTGTTTTAAATATGTTCTTTCATATTTTCGAAGACTTTTTAGTAAATTAATTTTGTGGAAACCCTTCTCAGCACCTTTCTACACTTTAGATATAAAAACCTTTTCTTTTTAAGCTGAAAAATCAGCATATGAAATCATAGTCATCTTTTTGCATTAGCAAACTTTCAAGATTGAATCTTTCAAGTTCATTCTTGAAAGTCCTTTTGACAAAAGAAAGATACATAGATCTACTAGCCTCAACATGAGTTTGAGGTGATTTACTAAGTGTATAAGATATTGCGTTAAGGACATAAAGGAATTGTGTAGGCATGGATGGTATAAAACCAAAGGTACTATATAGTTCTTAATCAAGTAACTAAGTAGATCCATTTTGCATTTAATGGATTTGATTGCGATCATGTGACTCATGATTTTTTACATCTGTAGAGTTTTTAGAAAACTATAGAAGTGGTTTTCCCATATATATATATATATATATATATATATATAACCGGTGTCCTTTTATGTGTAATTGCTTTCTTATTTTCATTGATAGATTGAATTGTTGATTTAAAGATTTCTAGGTATAAAAAAGTTAAAAATTGGTCAAAGTTGACTCATTCACCCTTCTCATAGTTTCGTAATTACAAACACAAACTCACAAGTGGTATCATAATATGTTAAAAATAAAAAATTGGTATAAATTGCTTGAATTACTTATTCACACTTCTTTTTAGGTACTTTCTTAATTAAGAATATAATCTCACAAGTGGTATCACAACATGTTAAAATTTTGTAGATTTTTTTTATTTCTTCTACTTCATTATTGACATATGGAATAACTACCCTCGTTGGAAAGTGTGGATGGAATATTTTTTCTAACCATGTAAGGATAATGTGGCTGGAACATATTGGAATCGGGATCATCATCCTTTATGTTTGTGGACAAGAATGAAAAATCTACAAGTGAAATGAAGTTCAATCAATAATGGGACAAAATTGATAAGAAAGACAAAAGATCAATGTCAAGGCTGGTTACTATATTTTCAATGGTGACAAGTTTGATGAAGTTGGAAAGATAACGTGTAAATACCCTAAAGAAGTCTATAATATATTGGAAATAACCCACGATGACACTTTTACTATGAAGTTATCCAAGTTACGTTGACCACCAAATTTAAAAATATAAGATAAGTGAATATGAGACTTTTTTTAATTTTATATTGAACTAAGTAACATAGTAAATTTTGTTTTAATTTGGATGAAAAAATTCTTAATTTTGAGGCATCGAGACAAATTTTGAGATCTTTCCTTGAAAGATTAACGTCTGAATTAACAAGAAAATAAAAATGTTAATACATTAAAAGTTGATGAATTTTTAAGCATCTTACAAACCTATGAGATGACTCTTTCTTCATCGTATAGATACAAAGGGTTAATTTTAGAGGTGTCTTCAAAAGAAAAAATTAAGTTTGATGATAAGGATAGACTAATTCTTACTCATTAAAATATTCTTATATATTAAAATATTTAAGACTTAGATTAAACTCTCAAGAAAGGCAAACAATTAAGAAAGAGAGAAAAAAAAATTCTCCCTAAGAATAAAAATAAAGAAAAGAAGTCCTCCAAACTCCAAAGCCAATAAAGTGGAATGCTACTGTCAGCCTCTTAGCCACTTGACCCGAATAGGGAGGAAAAGGCTCATGGGTAGGCCTTGCACCCATGAGAACCTGGACAGGGAAGCAAGGAGGGTCTGGAGGGTTAGTGGTTTAAACCCCAAAAGACAAGTGAGAAGACAGAAGTCAAGTCTGACAAGCACCGCGCGCGCACCAGGGGCGAGCCAGACGCGCACCGCGGGCGAGCCATACGTGCACCGCGCGCGCACCACGGGCGAGCCAGACACGCACCGCGCGTGCACCGCGGGCGAGCCAGACGAGCACCGCGCGCGCACCGCGGGCGAGCCAGACGCGCACTGCGCGCGCACCGCGAGCGAGCCAGGCGCGCACCAGACACTTGTGGGCTACGAAGTGGGTGCAGATGGGATCGAGGGTTAATATTGGAAATTATTTTATTTATTAAATAATTTCATTATGTCTCCTCAGACATTTTGATGTCTCCTGGAGAAACTTTGGAAACGGCCCGTATTGCTCTTTAAGGGGGGGGGGGGGGGGGGGTAGGTGACTCAAGGGGGCGCCGAGGGAGATCTTGAGCGCACCAAGGGGGCACCATGGCACGGCCTTAGGCGTGCCTAGGACACACGGAAGGCACTCGAGCGCACACCCACATGGGCTCAACGACATGTGAGGGTGCACCCCGTGGCCGCAACGGCACGGGGCCAGGGGCAGCCTACCTCCTCCTCGCGCAGGCACGAGGGCGCCTATCCTTGTGCGGTGAGCCAGCTGAGCAAGCCATGGGCGCAACGCCATGGTCTAGTGGGGCAGCAGCTGACTCGCATCAAGACCCGCCAACTCACAGCACAGGGGCGCAATGCCCTGTGCACCAAGAAGGGATCAGCCATGGGCGCAATGCCATGGCTCGTTGCATTGAAGCACCAGACCTGGTCAAGCTGGTTCGCGCATGCTGCCTAGTTCAAAGAGCCATGATCAAGGCACGTTGGTGAAGCACTCGGTCACAAGCGGCACCTTTGGGGGAAGGCAGCAGCTTGTTAGGAGGACACACCAGCAGCTGTGGAGATGGGCTCAAGACAAGGTAGTTGGTCAGCTAGTCAGTGGCAGCTAGCTGGATCAGCAGGGGACCAGGTCAACAAGCAGCAGTTGGCTGAGGTGCTGAAGGCTTGATGCATGGAGGTGGTCCACGAGCAGGCCACGACCTAGAGAGTGGGTGGTGATGCAAGGCAGTTGAGGGCGGTTCCAGCCAGTTGCATAACCACCCAAATTGGCTCCATGCTTGAATTTTTTGAAATTCGAATTGTAACTGCAGTAGTGTCTCTTTTAAAAGGGCACCTGCATCCTTGAGACGGGCAGAGAGGGGGAGAGAATTGTGAGTTAGGGTTCTTTGAAAGCTTAGGGGTGTAAGCTTGCTCTCTGACTCAGGGAGAACGATTTTGTAATCTTGTAGTTGAGAGTTAATACAAGTTGGGAAGGTTCCCGTATCTCTGTTGTCCCTGTTTTGGTTTATTTGCTGTTGCCTAGTTCCTTATTTGTTTGCTTGGTGTTGCTTTGGTTCTCAAAGCGTGCTGGGAAGGAAGGTTGGCTAAGGAACGGTCCTTAGCACCGCACATCCAAGGTGAAAAATTTAGGCCAAAATCGAGGGTGTGACAATTGGTATCAGAGCCCGCACCAGAGATGGCTGGTGGTAGTGCAATGGAGGCCCTGCGGGAAAGAATGGCTCGGATAGAAGAAATTTTGGGAGAATGGCCAGGTGAGGAAGGCTCTGTGGCTTCGTGGGCAGAAAACGCCATGGGGGAAATTCATGCGCAGAGGAGTATGCTGGAATCCCATGATGGTTTCTTTGAAGAGAAATTTGGTGGGTTGAAGGCCGAGATGCAGTCCCTGATGGATGGTTTCAAGGGAACCCTGCAGTCATACGGAGAAGACATGGTCGTCCTTAAAAAGGTTGTGTTGCAGGGATCCTCTTCAAGCCCTGAAGCCCCTTCTTCCAAGGTTCGTGTTCTAGAGCCTAAGGGCTTCAACGGCAACAGAAACGCAAAGGAGTTGGAGAACTTCTTGTGGGACATGGAGCAGTTCTTCAAAGCTGCTCGTGTTCCTGATGGCGAGAAGGTGTCCATCACCAGCATGTATTTGGCTAGTGATGCCAAGTTATGGTGGCGGACCAGGATGGAGGATGATGCAGAGTCTGGAAGGCCCCAAATCACCACTTGGGAGACTCTGAAGAAGGAACTGAAAGACCAGTTCCTCCCCACCAACACTGCTTGGGTGGCTCGAGAAGCCTTAAAACGGCTTAGACACACCGGATCTGTGAGGGAATATGTCAAGGAGTTCAGTTCCTTGATGTTGGACATAAAGAACATGTCAGAGGAGGACAAGCTCTTTAATTTCATGTCAGGCTTGCAAGGATGGGCTCAGACGGAACTAAGGAGGCAAGGTGTTCGTGATCTCCCTGCTGCCATGGCTGCAGCAGACTGCCTGGTGGACTACAAGATGAGCGGCTCCATCTCCACCACGCAGAGACCCAAGTCAGAGGGAGGCAAGAAGGCTAAGGCTGAAGGCAAGACTTCTAAGAAGTCTGAGTGGAAGAAACAAGGCAAGAAACCTGCTGCAGGGGGAAAACCAGTGGAGAAGACCACCAAGGTTGTGCAGCAGACCACCCGAATGATGGGATGTTTCATCTGCAATGGCCCTCACCGAGCCAAGGATTGCCCCAAGAGAGAAAAACTCTCTGCTCTTGTGACTGCAGACGACAAGGGAGACACTGACCCAGAGACACCCCCTAGAGTCAATCCGTTGCAGCTCCTGAACGTGATTCATGGTGAGACCCTAGTCCAGAAGTCCCTTATGCATATTCATGCAATTGTGAATGGGGTGCAGGTAAAAGCCTTAGTGGACAGTGGTGTCACTCACAATTTTGTGTCCACCAAAGAAGCAGTAAGGTTGGGACTGAAGCTGGAGGAAGACACCAGTCGGATCAAAGCAGTAAATAGTAAAGCTCAGAAGATCCAAGGGGTAGCAAGGAACGTCCCAATGCAAATTGGTGACTGGAAAGGTATGTGTAGCCTACTTTGTGTACCCTTGGACGACTTTGATTTGATCCTTGGTGTGGACTTTCTTTGAGGGCTAAGGTGGCCCTGATTCCTCATCTTGGTGGACTGATGGTGTTGGAAGAGAAACAGCCCTGCTTTGTGCAGGCTTTGAAGGCAAAAGATGGTGGCAAGAGCCAACCTGAGATGCTGTCTGCCATCCAGTTGAAGAAGGGACTAAAGAGGGGCCAAGAGACCTATGTTGCAGCCCTGATTGAGATCAAGGAGGGACAGTCAGTGGAAGTCCCTGACTCGGTGGTCAAAATCCTCAAAGAGTTCAAAGATGTGATGCCTGCAGAACTCCCCAAGGAGCTACCTCCCCGGCGACCTATTGACCACAAGATCGAGTTGCTGCCTGGAACAAAGGCCCCTGCTCAAGCCCCTTATCGGATGCCTCCTGCAGAGTTGCTGGAGTTGCGAAAACAATTGAAGGAGTTATTGGATGCAGGTCTGATCCAACCTTCGAGGGCTCCATATGGTGCACCTGTGCTGTTCTAGAAGAAGCATGATGGCTCACTCCGCATGTGTGTGGACTACAGAGCCCTCAATAAGGTGACCATCAAGAACAAGTACCCGATCCCCTTGGCTGCTGAGCTGTTTGACAGATTGTCAAAAGCCTCCTACTTCACCAAGCTGGATCTGAGATCGAGCTACTGGCAGGTTCGAATTGCAGCAGGAGACGAGGGAAAGACCACCTGTGTAACTCGGTATGGATCATACGAGTTTCTGGTAATGCCCTTTGGATTAACTAATGCCCCTGCTACATTCTGCAACCTAATGAATGATGTTCTATTTGACTACTTAGATGCATTTGTGGTAGTGTATCTAGATGACATAGTAGTTTATAGTAAGTCTCTAATAGAACATGAGAAGCACTTGAGATTGGTGTTTCAGAGATTGAGGGAGAACAAGCTTTATGTAAAGCCAGAAAAGTGCGAGTTTGCTCAGGAGGAGATTACCTTTCTTGGGCACAAGATCAGTGCAGGCCTGATCAAGATGGACAAGGGCAAGGTGCAGGCTATAATGGAGTGGTCAGTCCCTACCAAAGTGACTGAGCTGCGGTCCTTCCTTGGCTTGGCCAACTATTACAGAAGGTTCATCAAGGGGTATTCAAAGGTGGTGTCTCCCCTTACTGACCTGCTGAAGAAGGACAACCAGTGGAATTGGAGCCTTCAGTGTCAGACAGCCTTTGAAGGCTTGAAGAAGGCCATCTCCACTGAGCCTGTGCTGCGTTTGCCTGACCTGGACTTACCCTTTGAAGTCCAAACAGACGCCTCAGATAGAGCCTTGGGTGGAGTCTTGGTGCAGGAAGGGCACCCTGTTGCATTTGAAAGCCGGAAGCTGAACAATGCCGAGCAGAGGTACTCCACCCATGAGAAGGAGATGACGGCTGTGGTTCACTGCTTGCAGCAGTGGAGACACTATTTGTTGGGAAGCATCTTCACAGTGGTCACTGACAATGTGGCCAACACCTTCTTCAAGACCCAGAAGAAGTTAAGCCCCAGACAAGCACGATGGCAAGAGTTCCTGGCCGACTTCAAGTTTGAGTGGCTGCATCGACCAGGAAGGCATAACACAGTGGCTGATGCCTTGAGTAGGAAGGAAGTGATTGCCTACATCACTGCCCTCTCAGAAGTCACCTCTGACTTCAATGAGAAAATCAAGCAGGCTGCAGAGCATGATCCTGCTTATGATAAGCTGAGACAGCAAGTCAAGGAAGGCGTGATCAGAAGGTATTGGCTAGAGGGAGACCTCCTTGTGGCTAAAGGAGGAAGATGGTATGTTCCTGTGGGCAACTTAAGAAAGGAACTACTTCGGGAAACCCATGATGCAAGGTGGGCAGGCCATCCCGGTGAAGAGAGGACTCTAGCACTGCTAGCTAGATCCTACTACTGGCCAAAGATGGGTGAAGATGTGGAAGCATATGTGAAGTCTTGCTTGGTCTGTCAGATGGACAAGACTGAAAGAAGAAAGGCTGCTGGGTTGCTGCAGCCCCTTCCCGTTCCAGAGAAACCTTGGGAGAATATTTCTATGGACTTCATCACTGGATTTCCAAAGGTTCGTGATTTTAAATCTATCTTTGTTGTTGTAGATAGATTTTCCAAGTATGTTGTTTTTATACCTGCTCCTAATGCTTGCCCTGCGGAGGAGGCGGCTAAGTTGTTCTTCAGCAATGTTGTCAAACATTTTGGACTGCCTAAAGACATAGTCAGTGATCGAGACGCAAGATTCACAGGTCGGTTTTGGATTGAGCTGTTCAGACTCTTGGGTTCAGAGTTGAAGTTTTCCACAGCCAATCACCCTCAGACTGATGGGCAGACTGAGAGGATCAATGCCTTGCTGGAAGAGTACCTAAGGCATTATGTGACAGCGACTCAAAAGAATTGGGTGGATTTGATGGACACTGCCCAGTTATGCTACAACTTGCAGAGGAGCTCAGCAACAGGGATGAGTCCCTTTGAGCTGGCTATTGGAGTACAGCCACGGATGCCTTTGGAGGTGGCTAAGCAGAGGATTGGAGGTAATAGTCCTACAGCTTACAAGATGGCTCAATCCCGGCAGGAGATGTTTGATGAAGCCCGGGACAGTCTAGAGAAGGCAGCTAGACGCATGAAGAAGTATGCAGATCGGAATCGGAGACCCTTAGAATTTCAGGTTGGGGACAAGGTCCTCCTGAAACTGACTCCTCAGATCTGGAAGAAGATCAGTAGCAAGACAAGACAGAGGGGTTTGATTCCTAAGTATGATGGACCATTCGAGGTGATCAAACGAGTTGGGCAGGTGGCCTATAGGTTGCAGCTACCTGAGAGGCTAAAGCTTCACCCAACATTCCATGTGAGTTTTCTGAAGCCTTACCATGAGGACTTGGATGCTGAGAGGGTGCAGACCAGACGGGCACCTCCCTTGGTCATGAAGCAGTTTGATCGTGAGATAGAAACAATCCTGGATCATAGAACCATGGGACATAGCAGAAAGAATCGGCGAACCGATTTCTTGGTTCAGTGGAAGGGCACTTCAGAAGCAGATGCTACATGGGAAAGAGATGTTACTCTATGGCAATTTGAGAAGGAGGTCCAGACCTACTGGCAGTCTAAGTCGACGAGGGCGTCGACTTCAGCAGGCGGGGGTGGGTTTGTCAACCCCTTAGCCACTTCACCCGAATAGGGAGGAAAAGGCTCATGGGTAGGCCTTGCACCCATGAGAACCTGGACAGGGAAGCAAGGAGGGTCTGGAGGGTTAGTGGTTTAAACCCCAGAAGACAAGTGAGAAGACAGAAGTCAAGTCTGACAAGCACCGCGCGCGCACCAGGGGCGAGCCAGACGCGCACCGCGGGCGAGCCAGACGTGCACCGCGCGCGCACCACGAGCGAGCCAGACACGCACCGCGCGCGCACCGCGGGCGAGCCAGACGAGCACCGCGCGCGCACCGCGGGCGAGCCAGACGCGCACCGCGCGCGCACCAAGGGCGAGCCAGGCGCGCACCAGACACTTGTGGGCTACGAAGTGGGTGCAGATGGGGATCGAGGGTTAATATTGGAAATTATTTTATTTATTAAATAATTTCATTATGTCTCCTCAGACATTTTGATGTCTCCTGGAGAAACTTTGGAAACGGCCCGTATTGCTCTTTAAGGGGGGGGGGGGGGGGGGTAGGTGACTCAAGGGGGCGCCGAGGGAGATCTTGAGCGCACCATGGCACGGCCTTGGGCGTGCCTAGGACACACGGAAGGCACTCGAGCGCACACCCACATGGGCTCAACGACATGTGAGGGTGCACCCCGTGGCCGCAACGGCACGGGGCCAGGGGCAGCCTACCTCCTCCCCGCGCAGGCACGAGGGCGCCTATCCTTGTGCGGTGAGCCAGCTGAGCAAGCCATGGGCGCAACGCCATGGTCTAGTGGGGCAGCAGCTGACTCGCATCAAGACCCGCCAACTCACAGCACAGGGGCGCAATGCCCTGTGCACCAAGAAGGGATCAGCCATGGGCGCAATGCCATGGCTCGTTGCATTGAAGCACCAGACCTGGTCAAGCTGGTTCCCGCATGCTACCTAGTTCAAAGAGCCATGATCAAGGCACGTTGGTGAAGCACTCGGTCACAAGCGGCACCTTTGGGGGAAGGCAGCAGCTTGTTAGGAGGACACACCAGCAGCTGAGGAGATGGGCTCAAGACAAGGTAGTTGGTCAGCTAGTCAGTGGCAGCTAGCTGGATCAGCAGGGGACCAGGTCAACAAGCAGCAGTTGGCTGAGGTGCTGAAGGCTTGATGCATGGAGGTGGTCCACGAGCAGGCCACGACCTAGAGAGTGGGTGGTGATGCAAGGCAGTTGAGTGCGGTTCCAGCCAGTTGCATAACCACCCAAATTGGCTCCATGCTTGAATTTTTTGAAATTCGAATTGTAACTGCAGCAGTGTCTCTTTTAAAAGGGCACCTGCATCCTTGAGACGGGCAGAGAGGGGAAGAGAATTGTGAGTTAGGGTTCTCTGAAAGCTTAGGGGTGTAAGCTTGCTCTCTGACTCAGGGAGAACGATTTTGTAATCTTGTAGTTGAAAGTTAATACAAGTTGGGAAGATTCCCGTATCTCTGTTGTCCCTGTTTTGGTTTATTTGCTGTTGCCTAGTTCCTTATTTGTTTGCTTGGTGTTGCTTTGGTTCTCAAAGCGTGCTGGGAAGGAAGGTTGGCTAAGGAACGGTCCTTAGCACCGCACATCCAAGGTGAAAAATTTAGGCCAAAATCGAGGGTGTGACAGCTACCATTGTAATGGGAAATGGCACATTGTTTCTAACTGCCCTACTCCCAAAAAGGATAAATAAATAAATAAATTTAAAAAAAAAAAATCTATACAAGTAATAACTTTTATACTTGAGAATTAAATAAAAAAACAATTAATATAAAAGGGAATGCTTTATTATGACATTAGTAATTAAATAAAGAAAAAAAGCCTTGAGAATATTTTTTTTTAATTTAATAAACAACTATTAAATTAAATTCAATTGTTTTATATCAATTGATTCCTAATTCTGATTCGTCTAGGCTTAGAAACTTTAATACTTATTAAATTAAAATTTAATTTTTAATGCTTCATTTTTATTTTATATTTTTTAGGTTTTCTAGAACGCCCTTGATACTGCCAAGGAGGGGACACAGAAGGGAAGACACAAAACAAAGAAAAGGAGAGGAAAAGTGGGAAGGATGAGGAAGAAAAAGGAGACGTCTGGGCTTGTACATGATGATGGTTGTATAGTCTCTTTCAATTCCACTGCACTGTCATTCCCCGCTTCTTCCATCTGCATCAATTCCCCCTGGCATTCACGCTGTAGGGTATGACTTTAGTCTGAGCACTCTTTCCAGAGTTCACCATAGAGTCAGGATCAATCCCATTCGGATTCAAATTGAAATGAGACTTCACGAAAAAACCTAAAATTATTGGCTATACTTGCATATATGTGGTGTTAGATCTACGGATCAAATTCAGCAAAGACACCATCAATCCCAAAATCACTCCATGTCTAGGTGAAGTAATTCCACCAACCATTGAGGCAATCAAGTTGTAGTATATATTTATAGAGTAGGCATTTATGACATCATGTGGGCATGAAAGCCAAACCTTGAACCATAATTGCAGGCTCATGTCTATATATATTGTATTCATGTTCACATGGGAGTAGACAAAAAGTTGACGATCATCATGGAAATTAATTAATTATTATCTTTGGGGCTGATGAGTCCAGGAATAGAGATTCCCATTAGAGCATATGCAAAGAATGGTGGGGGACCTTGATCTTTGGATCTTCCCATGAGGTATGTGTCCACAATCCATATCATTCATAAATGAATTGCTTGCCTCCCCCTCTTTCCTCTTCTTGACCATTTCGTCTCCTGTACAGATAAGGTGACGGTGGTGCAAACATTTTTTTTTCTTCTTTGGTCTTGGTTAAGTATTACTCTTCATTCTTTATTGTTCATAATTAAGAGTGACAGATCAAACTAGTCAATGTTTCTAATTTTAATGGGTAGTTGTAACGTGCGGAGTTGATCAGCTTTGAAATTCATTACCTTAAACTGAAACTTCAAATTTGTTTGATATTAAATTTGTTGAATGAAAGTGGAAACTCATCATAAGCCGTTCATACTATAAAGTGTTTTATATATAAATTTATATTGTATATTAAATTAATGGATGCAATTTTATTTTTATTTTTTTCACTTTTGTTGTTGAAGTATACATATTGTTTGAGTCATTTAATTTTTATTTTTGAATTTACAATAATTATGTGGCCTCATGACATTATGGTAACTCTTTTTTCAGGTTTTCAGGTTTTTTGCATGAGTTGTATATTTATTAAAAATATATTTTTTAAATCATAAAATAAAAAAATAATTCTAAAATTACAATACTTTTAAATTTCATGTAAAATTCATCTTTTGAAAAATATAAAAATGAACTCATCTTTTTAAAAAACAATTTTAGAATAAAAAGAGAACTCATTTTTTTTAAAAGATGAACTCAATACAAAAAACAAATTCATCTTTTTAAAAGAAGAATTTAATATAAAAAGTGAATTCCTTTTTTAACAAATTTAATGTAAAAAAATTAAAATAAATAAAAATAAAAAAGTGCCTTATTTTTGTATTTATTTTTTAAACAATGGTATTTTTTAATATTTTTTCAAAATAACATTTAAAAAAAAATCCCTCTCTATTTTCTCAACTCATCATTTCATGTGATTCATATATGTATGCTGTTCAACTTCTATCATCATCTTATATATTTCATGTAATTTTTCACATACTATATTTCAAACAACCAAAAAAAAAAGCATCTAGTTCTTTCATGAAAATTTAAATTATATATTAAATTAGTAAAAGTAGTCAAAGTAATTTGAGATGTATGATGGTTGAAAAATTAATTCTAAATCTATTATCATTTGTGAAGAACTAAACAAGAAGTCATATTTTCTAAAATTTAAAAAAGATTATTACAATGAGTATTCAATGGGAAGTAATAATGCCCATGGTGGCACTTATTAAAAATAAATATAAAAAAAAAAAGGCAAAAAAGAAAAAGAAAAGTAGAAGCAGAAGAAGTGCTTTGATAATGAGTATTCATGAATGTGATATCAGAAAATGATGTAAGCTGGTGACTCCATATAAGTGAACAAAATTGGTTGCTTTCTTCTTAACCCTTGGTCAAATAAATGCAACAGTTTGGCTATCATCCACCACCCCATTTTTCCTGCTGTTTTCATTCTAATATATGTATGGTTTGCATCATTCTACTTATAGAAAAACCCAATCATTGACTTTCAAAAGCATTGCTGTAGAGAAGAAAAACAAAGCATACAATATGTAAAGAAATTGAAAATATTATTAATCGGTACATCCTGTTCACAAGTCACAACTAGCTAATTAGAAAAAGTGGGATTTCTTTGTTGAATTTTGCATTCAATCAGCATCATGTAATTAATCAATCTTTTTTTTTTAATTAACAACATGCATGATGTCACTATTCAATGGTTGAATTTTCCTTATTTTCTGGACCCACCCATTTGTCATCAGGACCACCTAAGCCAAAAATAAATAGACAAATACAGTAAAATATCTAGTCAAGTATCAGAGTGTGATTGAAATCATCTATGAGTACTTGAATAAACTTTACCCATGTTTCCACATGAATAAACTTTAGGGTTTTAATGGTTTGAATGATTCATCACAACCCCCAGATCATTCACTCCCAAATCAATTAACAAGAGTGCTGACTTGAACAAGCTCCATGTGATGGGCTCATCCCAACCCACTTCCCGTTCCAGAATAATTGGAATATCAACTCCACATAATGGCATTTTAAACAATCTTAATTCATTTTTTAACAAAAAAATGTGTCATATGAGCAAGTGGTGATATAAGCCACTGTGCTTAATACTAAATAATATAAGAAACCCCCAAGAAAAACCATGCTGGATTATCATCTACTTTACGTAGGGTTTTGGTTCTTGTTGACCAAATTGTTCTTTAATCACACAATGCATGTGCACGCGTCTCACATGTCTGCAACACTTTTCTGGAAGAGACTTTGATATATGTATATTAATATGTCATTAGTATGATCGTTTGAAGTTAGTTTCCTCAGTTGCATTATTATATTAAGAATGAAATGGCTAAGTTAACCGAACATGGGTGATAAGTTTTCAAATTCAAAGGAGGAGGTAACTGCCTTTGATTGCAGTATAAGGAATGGATCTATTGAAAATGAGCACTCCAAAGGATGGGGGTACTGTGGGCTTTGGATGAGAGGGAATAAGAGTCAACCCCGCGTGATTCTTAAGAGTGATGTCCCACCATCATGGGGCTTTTCCCTTTTGGCTGGGCAGATGGGTGTGAAGGGCTACATTTATTCTATGAACATGAGCGTTGGGTCAACTGAATATCGAGGAAAATTTGGGGTATAGGCATCTGTAGAGACCACATGCAGTGAGTGGAGCCATGCACCAAGAATTTAAAAAAAAAAAATCAGGAACCCAGTTGGAGATGCCAGAAATCCCAAGATTTATGGACCTAACAGACAATACCACATGCTTTTCCAGCTGATATTTCTTTCCTGGTTGGTCTTGGCCTACCAGAGGTTATGAATTTTGGTCAGTATGCTAGAAATCATAGATGCCTATATATTTTAGGCGGTGACCAGAGCCAATCACTAGCCAACTACAGCCTGCAAACCCCCAAGCAGATCAACATCAGTGAGGATATGGGACTGGCAAGAGATCGAAGGACATCAACCTCAGCAAGAGTGGTTCTTTTGGGGGTGTAAGTTGTCAGTATCCAAAAAGATAGGACTGCTATCTACCATTCTATATATGGATTCTTATTTATTGGGCTGAAGAAATTAGCTAGCGGTGTAATGAAAATTTTAGATGTGGGTTTGTCCTTAAACTCCAAAATTAGGCTCTTTCACTATATGCATTTGCGGATCATACGATACAAGTCCAATGAAGGCTAGGAGTGAATTTGACAATGAGAACAAGGGTTCCTTGGGAAAGCAATAAAATACGGTTCCCCCATTAATACGATGCTTTAGATGACGCAGAGGAGGGATCAGAGTCAATCCATAGCGCATCGACTAGGGGGGTTTGAAGATTCAAAGAATATTATATTTTAAAGGTTGAGGGACCAGCAAGATTTGGAACTACATCACCCACTTGCAAGTTGGAAAAGAACTAGTGTTTTCTTCCCAACTGATTAAGGCAGAGACATCTTTTGAATGTTCTCACTTGTGATATTAAGTTCACTACCAATGGTCCAGGGTCTAGGGTCCGGCCAACCCTGGAAATATATTCCTCCATTTTGCCCACACTTGCTACGTTGCCGTCTATAATTTCCCTCTTTGTCAACACCCAGGGATGTCCGGCACTGTAATTCAAAAGTTTGCTTTATTGCAAGAAAGAAAAAGGAGGAGATGGGGACGTAAGGAGGGGAGAAAAGCAAGTCAAACATTACTTTGGAGTCCAGCCTTCTCAAGCAAGCGTGACCTCCTTGGTCCATCTGTTTACACTGGGACGATATTTAAAAATTAAGCGAACCCCACGAGTAACCCTATAAAAGAAAGGTCAATTCCTTATTTTGGGTCGTTGGATTGGCTAAAATTTGACTAGAGGTGCGGTTGTCGATCCTCTCCTAGGCGTGATCAGACAATCATAAAGTTGATTTAGATGTGTTGGTCCATGGAAATTGGTGTAACATATGATTCTAGAACCCTTTTTTTTTTTGTCTAATTTTTGTGTGGCTTGTATTGTTTATGGGAGACGGGGTCGGATGGGCATTGGCGTCTACTTATCGTGTATCAGTCCAATACGTAGATGACAAAATATAATTGACAAAACACAGAATATGGTAGACTTCAATGACATTCATTTGTCATAATTCCAAAGATTAATCAAAACGCGAATTTTAGGCATCCTAGGGAAAAGTGGTGATCCACTAGAAGTCATCGCATACCATTGCCTAATTATCCAATTACATGTCAAGTCGACGGTTGATTCGCTGGGTCTTTTCATTTTCATTTCTATTAGACGTGACACATCCAACCCCAAGAGCCACCAGCACAGTGGGCAAAAATAAGAAAAATCGAATTCCCAGTAATGATTTTACAATTCAATTGAGATTTGCTGAACTTAAGGCTATTTTAGCAAGTGTTAAAACCAATCAAAAGCTGAGATTATTCAAAGGCAGCTCTTGCTGCTCTCTCCACCCAGAGAAACCTGTGACCTGTTCCTAGCCAAAGAGTATATTGGAAAAGGATTTTTAAAAAAGGGTTGGTGGAAGGAGGGAAGGAAAGAGTGTCAAATCTTGACACCACAATTCCAAACCAAAATATTTGAAGATTCCCAATTTCCCTTTCCATTGCTCCATGTAAATTTGAAGGATCCATTGGATGTCAACCAGGAAAAAGGGAGCAAACTGGCAATAATAAATCAAGACTGCAACTATCAATCCTGCTGCTCGTTACAACTGCATCATCCTACATAAACAGACATCCAAAAACAGGGTACCTAGCATATACTTATGTCAAGAAGTTTCTTGTTAACACAAAGCAGTCTTCGAATGTCTAATAGCGGTCGAATGATGAGGGGCGCCCTCCCCTGTTAGGGCGGTCATAAGGACCTGGCCTGTTCCTGTAGCTCCTACCCTCATTACGTGCTGAACCCCCACCTGCATACCTGTCCCCACCCCCTCTTGGGGCAGCATCCCGATCATAGCCTCTGTCTTTGCCATAACCATTTTGAGGGTAACGATCTGAACCACCATACCTATCGCCTGAGAATCGATCTCCACTGGGTGCATACCTGCATGGTTTCAAATAGCTGTTACAGTGGTCTGTTGCTAAAAGCTAAGTATAACGAGACCAATTGCTTTATGTGGGCGGTTGACATCACAAAATGGCAGCCATGTCTAAAAATAATGTAACAAAGTCATTCCAATGTCATGACCATGGCATTATAACCAAACGGGTACCTGTCATTGACATAGCGATCACGGGTGCCATATTTGTTGTCTCTGCTCTCAAAACGATCTCTATCTCCATAGCGTCCCCCATCATAACGATCCTCCATGTACCGATCCCGTTCCCCGCCAAAGCGGTCCCCACGACCACCACTAAACCTAGAACGTGAAGGAAACGGAGCACCACCTCTACCTCGGCCACCACCTGATGAAGGGCAGTCCCTTGCCCAATGCCCAGGGCGACCACACTTGAAGCAGTCATCTTGGCCTGCAGATCTATCTCCTCCCCCATAGCTTCCCCTGCCACCTGATGAGTAACCTCCATTGTAGCCATGGTCTGGATCCTCCCCCATTTTGGGTTGGGCCTTGTTCACTGAAATGATCCGATCACCAAAATCCCGTCCATGCATCTCTCTGATTGCATCTTCCATTCCCCTACGGTCTGCATAGGTAATAAACCCAAATCCACGTGGCCGGCCTGTATCTCTTTCCAACATAATCTACATGAACACCAGACTTGAGAAGCTGATGCACTAATGCAACACTAATAAATGGACATTTAGAAATTTAGATTTAGAAAGATTTAACATGAATATAAAAGGATAAAGTGCCACAAACTCCGAAGTTGCTGCAGTTAATGTAACGTAAAACTATTTTGAGAAAACACCATAACAGATTCAACATGAATGCTAAAAAACAAAATTAGCATTATGGCACCCTACATAAGAATTTAAAACACCAACAAAAAATAACACCAGTCATGCCCCAAATCCTATTGCCTATTGAAGAACTAAGAAAAACACAGTTTATATACAAAATTTGGGGGCTCCAAATACGACCAATGAATGCCAACAATTTGACTCTTTTCTTTTCCAAAGAACATGGGTTCAATAGAAAAAAAACTGCATCACCCTCTTACAAGCCATAGACATTGCAAAAAAAATTCCCAAAACACTCTCATGTTGAACTTTGAAAACAAATAATAGCACCATGGTAACTGCTTCATCATATGACCAGATAGAATCAGGGCCTATAAATTGATATTTTGGAACAGCTTGAACTTGCTGGTGCCAATACCACAAAAAGTTGACAAGGGAGAATCCTTACAAGAGGCCAGAACATCATCTAATTCTCAGAATTGAAATACCAGTTACATTTGCTAGTTGATAATACCATAGAATCACTTTCCAGTCACATGGGTTTAGTTCATAGAAGCTCCAAACCTATCTTGTCAATTTTTATTTTTATTTTTGATAAATAAGAAAATATATTTAAAGTGCCAAAAGAACTAGCAAACCTGTCTTGTCATATTTTATGCAGGCAAAACAAAATGCTATGCAAGATTGGATGCCTTATTTGTTTTTTCACATTCTTAAGCCAGGAAAAGGCAATGCAAGATCAGAGATAACATGCATATAAGAAACTCTAAATGGTGTGCCGTGTCCCAAAACCATATTGCTAAGACAGGGAAGTAGCAAGTAAATATTAATGTCAGTTTTCAAGAAGCAGCATGAGACAACACAACATGATATAGAATGGAAAAACCAAAAAGAAAATACTTTCAAACATCAATAGAACAAAGGAAAATTTTATTTTAAAGATAACTCATTGGCCAAAACAGTAGAAAGTAAAACATAGACACTAAGATTCCATCTGCATGACACATTTCAAAACAGGAAAGCAATACGCTGATTAAAATAACTTAAAAAAAGAACAAAAGCAAAAACAAGCACGCAAAGAGATAACTTACAATCTCTTCATCATTCAATGTAAATTGAATATGGGAAATCTTGAGGCATGATACTTTCAGCAACAATACAAATAATGCACCATCACATTTTGATATTGCAAAATCTCTTACTTAAAGCAGAAGAATATGGCAAACTGCATGTATGTTGCCCGACATAATATGCAATAGCTGGCTTCAGTTATCCATGGAATCCACTTATCAATTCAAGCATAAAGCAGTACATACCCACCACACAGGAAATTCCTCTAATCTGTCTTAATGTAATTATAACATGCCACTTGAATTAATCTTCTTTAATAGCATTCTATTCAATAGCTATGTTTTGATCAATAGGTCAGTAAATCTTATCAATGAATAATTACCAAGACATATTGGAACCCAGACAGGATATATCTTGCAGTTGGGCAGCTCAGCAACCAAGCAGAGAAGACCAAATGGGGAAGATCATGTGAAATCAATCTTCACAAAGTTCAAGATTTTTACTTTTTCTGTCTCCTTCAGGGACTCATTGACCCAGTCAGCACAGTAGGAATTGGCTTCACATCTAATCATGAAATGATAAGTTTGTCCATACATTTGGTCAGACCAGCAGACTGATTCATAATCAAGGCAATTCCATCCAACAAAAAAACTTGGCTGATATGCATCCTATATAGGTGAAATTCATCCTCTGAGATATAAGCTAAAACGGAAAATTTTCAAGCCAGAGCCCATCTATTATGAAGTACTACCAAAAAGCATGCCACAGAGAATAATCTAGAAAGATAGAAAGTAGGGGATGAAAGAGTTTGACCAGATACCAGCATAAAATATCCAGTCTCTGAATCCAATATTCTAACAATTCAGAGTTTTAGTTAGCGAAAAGAAAGTCTCTTCCACCATAACTTTTCTTTAAAGTTCTCAAGGTAATGATCCAACTTCTAAGCACCAAAATTCAAAATGTAATAAAAATATTAAATTAGTGTTGTTGATACAGTAATATTTCTGCCCTCGGCCTTGCAGAATATAGTTCTCCAAAATTGTAGAGTTGGATAAAATTTCCATCACAGTCTGACATTAATACAGTTTCTGGCACCTGAGGTTTCCAACAGACACAAGTAAATGTGGATGAATAAAAAAAATTTCCCTGAATTGGTTCATCCTAAAGTTTCCTGAATATCACAATCTGAAATGAGATGGCCAGAAAGCAGAAATGCAGTTTAAGCCTCTACAGATGATTTGAAGTTACTTAAGCTGGTTTAGAATGTTAAGAGGAAAAGGTATGATCCAAGCAACCGTATCCACACTCTGGAAGCAGTAACAAAACTTTTCCTGATCATATTTACCAACTATAGCCAGCAGTACTAGCTTGATCATTTTGACAACTTCAAAGAAACAAAATCTCTAGGAGACAGAAAAGCAGGAGCCTTGGAGATGAAGAACCAGTCATCTAAACTTTCTTCAATCTTGAGACCATTATCGATGTGCTTTCTTGCGCAAAAACAAAACACACAAAATCAAACCGGATTCATGCAGACTCTTTTACTTGAAGAACAAGCACCGTTTCTGCAAGTCAACCTAAAGAGTACTTGTTAAATCAACAAACGTTACTATGCAGCAGCCTTTAAGAAGAGACCGCACCATATAAAATGATACTTTAACAGCACTAGATGAACTCTCAGGATTCTGTGAGAAGGGAAATCACATGAAATTAGACCAGCATTTACCCCCACGTCCATAGAACACCAACAAGGATTCACCATCAAGCTTAATAGTTTTTCTCGCATAACCAACATGCAAAACCTTTACCACCATGTTTCAGTCGGACAATACAAAATTAGAATTCTGCTTGAAACACTAGCAAGGTTTCATTTAAAATAATAAACAAAATAAATTCGTCAAGTAAATGAACAATGATATCATCTGATCAAATGCAGATCGGTTTAGACTCTTCAATTCCTTAGATAATCCAAACAGCACATCTGTGAGCTGTAAAAACCAGTAAATTTCCCTACAAAGAAAGCTTCTCAAATTTTTCTAAATCGTGTGACCCATTGATTATTCAACCTTTTTCACAACATTGGATCACATTCCAAACTTATGATTAGGCTTTTATTGTGAACCCGAAAACCATCTCATTTCATCAATGATAACTCTTTCCACGAAATAGCAGATTCCACAAACACCAGGCATCTAAATCTAGCTGCCTTCTGTGAACCAGACTCCACATACCCAGACACCATCTGTTTATGTGAATACTTCCTGGCTTGAGAATCTCAAAACAACCATCTGAATGTTATAAAATCACACAAATGACATTGAGCTTCAGCAACTCGATGCATCAATCTGACCAAAAATTTCTCACACTCAAATCTACGGATCTCAAAAGATATAACCAGCATTCCAAAAAGACAACAAAACAGATAAAGGGCATTAATATGATGAAAAGGAAAAATTGAACAAATAAGAAGATAACTAATACTGTCACAAATTTGTAGGATGAAGACAAAGTTATTGAAAAATACAGAATGTAAAGCAACAAGATCAACAACTACAGATAAGCAACAGTCCACATGTCAGTTAACAATAAAATCTTTCTTAAAAGAGCAACTCTTTTTCCCTTTTATTGTCCTCTTTTAGACAGATACACCTCAGAGAGCAACCAATTGGTGATTGCCTGCAACAAGGCATGTGATGTCCTGGAATATTACTTGGCAGTGAAGGCATTGCCTAAAATGTGAATGATAATTGACACATCAAATAGTGATGGCAATGACCTAACAAATAAGTAGGCAGCATCCTTTTTCCCTGATAATGTTAACCAAGGTCCCAGCAGTGTCTCATTGATATAAAAACTGATTTATATTTAACATATTAAAAACCATCCATAAACTGTGGTTTTAAGTTTCAGCTGTGGTATCAAAGATCTTTGAGGTAGCTAGGTCAAAGATGATACAATAGGTAAGATACTAAGATGAGTTTAAAAGGCCAGATAAAGATTGTTTCACATAGTCAATATTGTATGGGTTCCTCCTAGAGGCATAGCAAAGATGATGGGAATCTCCTTTAAGGGCGGCTTTAGAACCCTTCCAAAATGGAAGACTCTTTGGTAAGTGGTTGTCTTATCCTTAACATGGTTTATTTGGCTGGAAAGGAATGCAAGGATTTTTAAGGACAGATGGAAATATGAGAATTCCATGTGAGCATTGATTTACTTTCCTTCCTTTGGGCCTCAATCACCAAGCCTTTTGCAAATATTCTTTTGTTTCTTTTAATGCTAGACTAGAAGAGTGCTTGCTACTCAAACAAGTTGAAGAAAGCCATGATTGGTTGATCAACCCCTTAAGTAGTTTCGTAAAGTTAAACATTGATGGATGTTTCTGGGGAATCCTGGTCATATGGATATCGATGGTGTGATCATAGATGACTCAGGTACAATGTTGAGAACCTACTCTAAGCAAACAGGTGAGGAGTTGACTATCAAGGCAGAGATATTGCCATTGTTGGAGGTTTAACTGCAGGCCAAAAGCTTTAGACCTTTCCAATCTAATTGTAGAGGGAGATTCTACAACTTTAATATCTTGGGTGAATAAGAAAAGAGTTTCATGGAAGTTTGACAATTGAATGCGCAAAATCATCGAGGTAGCTAGTGAGTTGGGTTACCTATTCAGCCAACCAAGTCACATATCAGTTAGCCAAATAAGGAGCTAAGCTTTTGGCCCCCTTTTGTTAGAGATTCTTGTCCCCCCCTTGAGTGTACAATATTTCTCATTGTGTACCTTCGAGTTTTTTCTTGGTGAGGATGTGCTAGTTTTTATGGGGCTTGACAGCAGTTAATTTCTAACCATTTTTTTGTACATCTTTGAAGATTGTTCATCCTTCTTATATTTATCTTCAAAGACGAATGAACATGTTTGTTTCTCTTTTCAAAAATGACAAAAGGCCAGATAAAGAGGAACTCAGAAAATAATGTTGCAAAAAGAACCTACTATTTGTTTTGTGGAAATATATCTGACACATCCCAAAAATCTAGATATGTTGACACCATGGTATGTGTTGTGTGAGTGTAATGTACCATAATGAAACATACCTATTAGTCCTATTCAACTCTGTGTTAAGGAATTATTTTATCTATTAGCACCAAAAAGGGGTGACCCCCTGATAAACAAGTGAGTCATAATATACATAATACTTTTATGATTGAGCATTATTGGATCATTTCACTTCTCCTTTAACTAGAAATGAGAAATTCATGGGATCATAGATTATAATAGAACTTCTAACAGAAGGAATAATGTAAAAGCTTCAAACATTTGTAAGCAAATAAAGATATATATATATTGATAGGTAAAATCCGGGTAGTATGTATAAAAAGAGAAGAACGCCCAAAAATATGACATGTAATTTTACATAAATTCAAGTTCCTCTTAACATACTCCTTTTTTTAATAAATAAGGATATCATTGAGTAAAAGAAGAGGAATCAACTATAAACAAAGGTATTCTATCTATTCTCCATGTTCAGTGTATCTTGGATGTTGCCTTCCTTTGTCATGGAATCCCTTATCAACTGGCAAGATTATGCAGTGTGGCAATGTAAGATCATTAAATTTCCATCACTTTAGAATTTTCTTTGGTTGTAGGATGTCTTGAAAGGGTTAAGAATTAAAATTATGGATAACCACTCTGAAAATAAGCTCAGTAGAGGCTGAAAACTCTCAATAAATTCTAACAATTTCCAAAGACAGCATAGGTCTATATGGACTTATTTCTAATGTGAATACACTCTTTGCTAGCACAAATACAAATACCAATTCAAAGCTAAAAGAACTACAAATTTGACAAAAAATAAACTACTAAAGCCAATCCTAATAAAATGAATACTCCAAATAAAACCATGGGCTGCCAGTCCAATTCATGCCAATAATGTGGAAATTCATAAACTATCATTGCTGAAACAAACATACACAAAGACTTAAATTAACTATATAAGTTCGCAAGAGGAGCTTAAATCTTCATTTGTGTTCCAAATTAAGCTTTGGGAATTGAAACCATTCTTTCATCTACTAAGGGTGTCAATGTTGCTCCCCATTAAGGACAGAGAAGAATAGAAGCTTGGAAGGCCACACACACTGCCTCTTTTCTGGTACATCTGGAAGGAACTTGATAGGATAATTTTTTATGAGGTGATGCAGATACTTAAGTTGAAAGACATTCTTCTCAGGTTTTTTATTTTCTTAGTCAAATGATTCTCTTGAGAAAAGGAGGTGATCCTTCCTAGATTTCATTGATAGGTTGGTCATAGCCAAGGCTTGTAGTATTAGTTTGGTTTTGGTTTCCCATGACAATGCAGAAAGAGGTTGTGACTAGATTCTGTGAACTTATTATACATAAAATACCAATCAAAAATCCATCCATTTCTAGCAATCAAAGGATCCAAAGTCAAGCATGCCCTCATCCAAGTATGAACCCACTTTTCTGACAGAAAGAGAACCACAATCCATACCATTTACCAACATCAGATTTGTCAGAAAATAAATCAACACTTCTTTGCCAAACCATCCCCTTGTACTATTTGATCAACTGCATAACAGCAGCTCAAAAAAAAAAAAAAAAAAAAACAAACAAAACAAAAATGAGATGCTCTGAAACTCATAATTCTGGAGTTTCACTAACAGTCACATTCCACATCATCAGATCCCAGGGCACTACACATCATCTTCCACCCAAGCACTTTTATCCACAACAATCCAAGAAAGATCTGAATGTTCCTTCACAAATGGAAATTCCACACACCACACAGCTTCCCAAGGTTCACAAACTTACAGTCCTTTGCTTTCATCCCTACCCCCTTCAAAAAGAACCAAAATATTTGTAATCGCCTTTTAGAAACCTACTGCACTGCATAAATAATATTATCAAGTTACTCTTTTCCATAAACAGAACCCCACAGGAAAATCTTCAACCCATTTCTTCAAGAAACACTGTTCCATCAAATACAATGATACAAAGCCAACCCGCTCGTCTAGGTAAAGAAACCACATTCCAATCCACAAAATGATATTTTAACCCACTTCCATATATGCTCCTATTAATCTTATACCACCAGAATGATGATCTCAGAATGAAACATAACTCGCATAAGCTTGCCAGATGGCTCTAGATCAAAGTTTAGCTTCCATAATCAAAGTTAAGCCTCCATATTCAAAGATATCTCTTCCACATTCTTAATCTCTTATTGGACCTCCTTTTCACTGAAATCTATATTGCCCTATCCTTAAAGAAGCACCCCAAAGGCAACCTGGGTAAAAAGAAAATGATGCAGGAGGATGAATTTGAAAAGAAAATGGAATTTAAGATGAATTTGATACTTGGAAATCATGAAAAAGAATAATCATCTCAAAAACTGAGAGCCATTATGATACTGATTGGGCACAAATATTCTTCCACATTTCATGGCCACTAATATAAGGTGCAGATTGAACATCATAATTTCACGCCAAAAACAAAATTTCTGAAAATAATAGGACACAGACAATGAGGAGACATCCATATGGGACAACTGATAAACTTTTTTTTATTGGGAAGTGTTAAATTGGGCGGAAGAGGATGGGGGGAAGGCAAAGAGTGGAAGAAGGAAATAGAAACCATGATTGACTTATGAGGCACACCTTTTATAGCAAACAATATATGCATTTTAGATGTAAATCTATACTCGGAGTTATTTCCAAACTTGCATGAATTTTGGGACAGACTGGTAGCTTCTTGGGAGGTGGGAGTGCTCCCCTGAGGGCATGTATCTTGGCTTGTGCAACTATTTGAGAAAAGATTCTTACTTTAACTATCTCATGAGAAGATGATGGCCTTCACTAAACATGTGTAGTTTGCACAGTAGTACAGAGGAGATAACCAACCATATACTCATCCATTGTGCCTAGACCCCTACTTTTTGCAGGATTTCCAGATTGCCTTACTTTGGGTTTCAGTTGGTGTTACTGCAGTCTGCTAAGAAGCTTATGCTGTGTTGGCATGATAGGGATTAGATAAACAGCAGAGGAAGGTATGGAACATGGCTCCTCTTGCTTATTTTGGTGCATCTAAATTAGAGCATAATTTAGCGCATCCAGACAGATGCAAAATGGCTGAATCTTTGAGGAGGAGGAGCTTTCTAACCAGAGATTGAAAGACTTCTTTCTGAAATCTCTTCTGGATTGGTCTAGACTTCACTTGGGAATTTGAACCGTTCTATGTCGAGTTTCATTACGGTTTGGTATAGAGTTAAGGGCTAGCCCACATTGCTCTGCTATTTTTCTTTTCTTTTTCCATGTGGAGCTCTTAGTATACTCCCGGCTTACATGATTGTGGTGTACACAGTTGCACCAGTTTTTATTAGGCACCCTTAAATATAATTTCCTCTCTGCCTAATTAGGGTAAAAAAAAGGAGTGGGGGAGGGGACAGGACAGATTAGACATAAACATTATTCAATGGATTCTCTAACAAAATTCACCACCACCCTAATGCGAGGACTAGGTACCTTATTTAACAAGACATTTCTAGAAAACAATTCCATACCATGTTTCAATACATTCCGCTTGGATTTAGCCCTTACCTCTAGATAAAGGGAACATTCCTTCATGGGGGCAAACAAGCGGAATGGAGTGCTCTATCAAATACAAACACTAGTGTGCAGAGCACAAGTTCATAAAATTAGGTTGAGATCAATACTGATGTACTGGAAAAGAAAGGCTTGGAGTGACAAGCAGACATCACAAAAATCAAATCCTCCGCAATTATCAGGTAAACGAGAAAACTACCCAAACAAATATTTCGGAAACCGAATCAACATGACCCAAAGATCTCATTTTTTTAATATTTCCCTATACGTTCTAGGGTACCAAACAAAGGTCTACGAAATAAGAAAAGAAATAGTAATCAAAACCCTACCTGAGATTCAATAATTTTGCCGAAACGGCTGAAAGTGTTTTCCAGCTGTCGTTCGGTGACGTCCCACGACAACCCTCCAACAAATATACGGTTCTCTTCTTTCCCAGCCATTACAATTCCAAATTTTCTGAGGAAACAAACAGTCAATAACGAATTGGAGATCCAAACCCTAGAAAACAAGAGAGAGAGAGAGAGAATACCTTCTCTGGATTTCTCTGTCGATCGTATTGTGATTTGTGATTTGTGATTTGTGATTTGTGACTTGTGACTTTGAGTTATGCGGAAAACCCTAGAATTTAGGCTGTGAAGTGAGTGAGTGCCGCTCCATGGGGTTGTACTCTTTGGGCTTAGTGTACACATCAAGGACCATGTACAATATGGGCCAGATTAGGCCCATTAAATGAATATCTTCAGATGGGCAGGGCCCAATTACTTAAAAGATTGTAGCGGCACATGTTAATACGTGCCATGAACGAAACGTTTCTGTTCCCTTTGTGTCTCTATCTATAACACAATACTCTTTTAAAAATAAAAAAAAAATTAAATTAATTTACTAATCAATGGAGAATTTTATTGAGAATTACTAGGAGCAGGATCAGTGTTTAATCCATTGATACGAGTAAAATATTGGAATGATTATCGCCTTTTATCACTATTTGTGCTCGGCTATTAATCAAGGTTGAAACTCAACCCCTCCAACCCGTGCCCAATCCAATTTTTAAGTCGATGTAGACAAAGTTTATGTTCATTAGGATTGGGTTGGAAAATTATTAACCCGAAAATTTTAAGCTTGACATGGGTTAAAAGTATGAACAAGATAGAAATGTGTGTGTGTGGCTTTGGGGGGGTGGGGGTGCCCTTTAACTTCATCTTTAGAGTGCATTTGACAATGATTCCAAAAAACATTTCTAGATTAGAAGCGCTTTCTAAAATCTTATCGAACGTGTTTTTAGTCTTGTTATCATTTTTACTTTGCGTAAGTATTAAAAAATATAATAATCAAATCTTTGAAAGGATTGCTCTTCCAAGACAACATGAGGATATCCAAGTAACTGCCATGGCAATAGGACGGAGGTATACTACGTTTCTAAACCAACTTCAACCATACTTTTGATGCAGCAAGGAGATTTATCATTCCACTGAGAAAGAAATCAATACATGGTTTAAATCATAAGAGAATCATAATTTTCAATGACTGTACATCATATGGTACACTTATCAATCAACCAAGGATCGGAGCATGTTACAAAGGAGACATGGTTAAGTCATTCAGGTAAAAGGGGGAGACGAGCAACACTGGTGCCACCACCGCCGCTAGTTAGTGGTTTAACGTTTGTTTCCTTTTGTAAACTGGATTTGGAAGATTTATTAGTAGTCTTCTTGTTCGACCTCAGAGGAAGGATCTGCAACCTGGGGTTCAGTTCAGTACCTGAATTCTCCACTGCCAGCTGATAGCTTTCTACAAGCTCAAGTTGCCGAGCAATTATGTCTGAGCGTCTGGGGAGAAGTTCTACTGGCTCCCCACCAGGAATCACAATATACTCAATTGCAAGGCGAACCTCCTGTCAAAAACAAAGTGAGAAAGAGCTTCATTTTCAGTGGTTGCAAGAGATTTCACATGCCATCTTCGCTAAATCGAATGGAATGTGCACTTTAAAAGCGAAGAGCCAAGACAAGATGCAACATTATGATGAAGGGTTGATGAAACTAATAAATCTTGAAAAACATGGATTAAGAAAAAAAGAAGAGGAAGGGCACGGTATTTGATATTGTTTGCCCACAACTAGAAGGCTATGATCAACTGCTACCACCTAAGAACAGTCAGAGCAACTTACATGTCGCAGATTTTATTTGTCATCTGGAATCAGAACTACAGATGAAATTACCGTCTCCATCCCTATATTTTACACTAGGCATATATCTGATTGGGATGTTGGATTACTGCAAAGAAAATTTTGTATATATATTCATGCCGTTGATCTGAACTAACATGATGTTGATGGTGATGATCATAATGATCAAAAATGGACAAATCAAGTGGATCAAGAGAAAAAACATTAACGAAATGGACATGCAGGAAGCTATTTTTATTAATTACAACTAAATTCCACTAAATAATGCATTTAACACAACAGTGAACTTTGTCATAGTAATTATTGAATAGCCACTGCAATGTCATTGTAATTATTAAACGGATGCTGTAATCATAATTTGCCTCCAGTATCCTAATAGTCAAGAGTGTAGAGTGGCTCCCTTCTCCCGAATGTAGGTAAGCTAAATAATTCTATTTATCGATTATTTGCTTTCATAAGTGCGTCTTACATGATTCTCAACACCAAACAGAAGATTCATGACATCAGAACTATATAAAATTTTAGAAGAATCATACTCATTAACATAACAATCAAGATAGTTTTTTTGTTCCAATCAGAAGGCTAATGTGTGTTACTAATGCTAATGACTCCCAAATGCAAGCTTTTCTGTAGCACTGGAAAGCTGGATTTGTCCATGATTTTAAAATTCATGAGGTATTGGTTTCTGAAAACTACACTCTGACCCATATTAACTCACAAATAGTTCATGGATCATCTGCATTCATATGGATAGTAATGAAAAAAACCAAAAACCAAAATTTAGAAGGGAAAAGAGTTGCACCTCCAAGGCATCAATCTCTTCCAATGAGGGTTTTCGTTTTGGTGCATCATCTTCGACTTCAATGTCAAAAGAACTTTTCAGTGGCTTCTTCGGTTTTGAACCAAAAGATTCTATTCCAAGAATCATGCGGACTGCCTTCACCATTTGCGCCATGGTATTTGACTGCAGTTTCATAGGAGAATATCTAATTGAGAAACCATAAATTAACAGTATTAGTTCAAAAACAGAAAAAGAAAGAGGATACCTTAATAACAAACACTGGCAACTGATGGAATTTAGCTACACCACGGATCCATGGGTATTGTTTCAGTTCAGAACTAGATGCTAGAATTGCATCCGCTGTTCCAATGTCATCAGTTACATCTATTTCGTCCTCAAGCCCCATCACTTTTGCTACTTGTAGAAGATCAGCTTCTAGGATCTGAAAATACATCCAAATCAATAGAAATGCCATTGATTAAGTTTTTTCAGCCTTTACTAGCAGATTAAAATACTGCTAACTCATTAAGGATATTGTGAAAATTTCATAAAAGTTTGGATGATGCCCAGAATATGCACTGCATTTCATTAAGCATATGTAACCCAAACACATTAGGTATACATCAATAATTTGTGAATCATAAACTATTTTAATAAATCCCAAAATGTTTAGACATAAGATATCTATTTAGACGTGAGAATTTTTCTATCTCAGTGCATGCCTGACTGGTGACTAGCAAATAGTGGAAAAAAAATAGAGAGAAAGAGAATAGTAAGGATGGAAATCCAAGTAGTTTACCTTGTAGGTATAAACACACACCGCTGAGCTCTGCTTGCTCACTGGTTTATCAGTGCTCCATGGGTTGGAACGACTGGGAGAATGATGTACATGTTTCTCATCAGATTCTACTACTTCACTTTTAGTCATCCTAGATTCTTCTAGAAGTTTCTTTTCAGATGCCAGCGTAGGCTTCTGGGAAATGTTAGCTTCAGCATCCATGTGACGAAGTTCAAACAGAGGAGATTTTCCTATTTTCACAAAAAGCTTCAAATTAACATAAACTGCAATCCAGAACCATTGTTCCTTTTTTAAGTATTCAGAAATTACAAAAGTCTGGAATACCTGCCAGTATTGCATCTACTGTAGCATCCAATCTGTGATGAACACGACAATGGGTTCTAGATATCATCTCAACAGCACATGTAAATGTAGGAGGTCCTTTTCTCTCAAGAATTGTCTTCTGCACCTTCCTTTTTCTTGCTTCCTCATCGCCAAGAGTCACACTCTGTGTTCGAATGAGAGAACAGGTTTCAATCAATCCTCTAAACTTCTAATAAGAACAAGCTTTAGATGACAAAATCCTAAAACACTTATATGTAAATTGCAGTCCAATCTATGAATTTATTCCAAACATGACACTGACAGCCCAGATTAACTTGCATCTGGTTTCTAAGGAATTAATGAAGAAACAAAGCCCAAAAAGAGAATAGGTTTAACCAAAATATATACAAGACACCAGTCTGTATGAATAAATAAACAGAGAAATACAAGGGAGTTGCTTTGCACCTCTATGCCACCAACAAGGATCTGCAGAGAGGGGTTCTTCATTATGTTGTCAATAGTCATTCCATGTGCTGTTCCAACTAGCTGAACTCCTCTTTGAGCGATCGTACTGGCAGCTAATGCTTCAAGCTCTGTTCCAATTTCATCAATTATAATGGCTTCAGGCATATGATTTTCAACCGCTTCAATCATGACCTGCAGCAATTAAACAAAAGAGAAAAAAATTCAATGACAAATGGCTGCAACCATCCAAACTGAGAGAAATAACAATGAAGAAAGTAAAAGGCTTGAAATCAAAGCTAACATTATGCTGCATATTAACATTGGGAACTTGCATCCTCCTTGCACGACCTATTCCAGAATGAGGAACATCTCCATCACCTCCAATTTCATTTGATGTATCTACAATCACAACCCGTTTCATATGCTCATCTGCCAGCATTCTAGCTATTTCTCTGCACAGAAAAATCCTCTGCGTATTTAGTATCTTTGTATGATAATGAAGCATGTGCAGTCTTGACACTAGAAGTCAAGAGGCAGAATCATGCTAAGCTTTAGTTGATCAAGAAGTCGAACAATTAAATTCTCTCCATTGCCCACCTCTTAGCCTTTGCATACTTACAATGAAATCTCATAGAATTAGAGTCATAAAAAGCATATAAAATAACTTATAAAAAAAGAAAAGCACATTCAAAGTTAGTGAGTTTAACAATAGACAGAAACGGGTAAGAACACAACACCTGGCAGTAGAGAATTCCTCCTAACAAGATAAAAAAACTAATAGAAGCCATTGCAGGGCATAAGAAACCATAGGGTCCACAATAGCAGATCTAACTTTCCAGAGGCATATAAAGAAATTCATGATTATTTGTTCAAAAGAGAATATAGGATTATCAGGTAAATCCATATACAAACTTTCAATCAGTTGATGCAAAACCATTACTAGGTCTTACAAAATATCAAATAGTAAATACCTGATTAAAGTAGTTTTGCCAACTCCAGGAGGCCCTATGACCAATATAGAACCTCCCCCCTCAACCAAGTCACGTACTATCTCAGCACTTCCTGACACAGATCGACCCACCCGACAAGTGAGGCCAATGATTTGCATTTTACGGTTTCTAATAGCACTTATACGGTGTAGGGAGTGATTAATGCCCGAACGATTGTCATCCGAAAACTCACCAACCTGAAAAGAAGGTAACTCACTCCCCATAAAACTTCATTTTAAAACCATGCATATCCACTTAAACAGTGATTTAGTATAAAATGCTATTCAGTCTTTATCAACCATCACCAACTCCGGATCACATAAAAATCCAACGTTGTCCACCCAATAAACTATCACACCAAAAGGTGACTTCATATAAACAATTAGTATTTCTCAGTCCTATTCTCAATCTTCCAATCAGACAATACCAAACTACATCTCTCGCTTATGTAAGCATAAACTCATATTCAATGGATATGGTACCATGATCACCCGTTAAAGTGCTAAATATTTGTAGGGTTCACCTAGATTACCTTGGATATTGCATGCTGTAGATCTTCGAGCTTCACGATCTGCTCTGATATCAGCCAATCGCCGGAAGGAAACCTCGCAAGAGGCTTCCTTCCTAAATCCATCACCACTTCAATCAAATCCCCAATCTCGGCGTGCCCGAACAGCTCCTTCCTCATCCTCAAAGGCACCAATTCAAGAAACATGTCCAATTCAGAAACCGCCTCCGATCTCGACGTGGAAGGCGAATTTGGAGAATTGGAGGTCGACCCATTTCCCGGCGAGAACCTTTCTACTGGGCGGCGAATTCCGGGGGACCTAATTAATGGGATGGAAGACTTCGCGGAAGCGATCCCACGTGTTCGACGAAATGACGAAGAGACGGAGGAGATGAAGCCGGTGTTTTGAAGGAAAGCGACGGTTGAAATGGGTATATGATTGGCGGAGTGCCATGAAGAGTGAAGATCAATGACCACAAAGCCTGAACTCAAGGATCTCATTTTCTCTCCCCACTGGCCTTGGTCGATTGTGTGAAGCAATTGAGAATAAGAAGATGATGATGAAGGTGAAGTAGATTCGGAGGGATCTGCTATGGGATTGGTGGGGAGTGGGGCCGCCAAGAGGAAGGAAACAAACAGTTATCAACCGTTGAGGCTGAGGACCGGAGGCGCCACGTGGGGGCTGCTGCTAACCACATACATGTTAAAATCCTACTTCAACTGTTTCAAGACTTTTCCAAGCTCTCTTCTTCCGAAGTTGTTGGGGTTCGGCGCAACACACTCTTCTTTTTCCACAAATTTAGGTATGCAATATGCATGCATTTTCACAAATGGATGCAACCCATGTTCAAATCCTACCAGATTCTTTGTGACCTGTTTGTGCCACTAGGCCGCATTTGAAAGCAATTATGGTAAAAATCATGGCCTTTAGTCAATGGCATTTTTTATTTTTTATTTTTAACAAAACGGTTTCTAAAAAAATGTTCTTAGTATTCATATAAGTAAAAAATAATTTTATGATATAACATAATAAGTGAATTTTAGAAATTCTTATGTTATAAATATACAAAAATAGAAAAAAATGAAAATATAAAATAAATTTAAAATTAATAAATTGTTTTGATACTCGGGAAGGTATTTGAGTCTATCCTCAACCATAAGGGTTCTATTTGTTTGGAATTACAATCTCGGGAGACATAAGTCAAAAGGGAACTCTATTTATTTGGTTCTGTAAAGGATGCTTATTTGTTTGGTGTTGCAATCTTGTAAAATAGAACGACAAAAAAGATACGAAAAAAGTTTCTAACACCCTTTGTAGTAACACTTAAAACATGTATACCATTGTAAGGCTCACACGAAGGTGGTAATGGATACTATCTATATGGGTGGAATTTTCACGTTACACAAAACAACTAATTCTTATTACATTCAATGTTGCTTAGATATGAGTTAAGCAAAAGTATTAAATTATTCAACATTGACCTCCATTAGATATTTATTCGAAACAAGAAAAAAAATGGACGCGAATCCATCTTTCTGGATCACTTGGGAGAATGTTCATAAGTGGACAGCAAAGCCTAAACTGAGACCACCAGCCCCTAAAACACTGCCTTCAGAACAGGGCTCACACCACAGAAAGATAGGCTGATGGGTAAGCATGGATGGACTAATTCAAATAGGCCAAGCAGGCGTATTCCGTAGAGCTCATGAGATCTAAGCAAATGCCGTCCAAGCAACAACAGAATTCGGCCCCACTTACGAAAGCAAATGAGAGGAATATGAGAAAGGAATATGAGAATATTCCAAGATCTCTATGCAATTCACAGCAAGAAGGGAATAACCCAGCGGAGATCCATAAGAGTGAAGGGGAGTGAAGATGGAGGTGGAATAAAACAGCTTGCCATTTCACAAACCCACCTCAGGATTTACTTGTAATATCTACATTAGGCGTGCTGAGACAAGTAAGCTGTACAGTGATAAAAAGAAGCAAAAACTAATGCGGTAATCCAACACTGGATTCTAGTACCAACCCATCAACTTCTTTCTAACACCCTCCTCAATCTTGTTCCTTGACACACAAGAACCTTCCTCTTCATCCAGTAGGATTCTATATACTTCCCACTCCCGATCCTGGATCATGTGTCTCCCTATCTCCACCTGGGTAAACAGATACAAATAAAAGGCAGAGGCTCGGTTAGATCATTTAGACAACATATATATATATATATATATATATATATATATATATATATAAGACACTTCATGAGTTAAGAGTTGTTACCGAAAATATTTGTATCTTGAGAATCTTTAGGGCAAGAGTAATATCATAGAAAACAAGAGGCCGGCCCCTGCCACACAGCTCAACAGGGTTTGCGACCAGCAGCTCAGTATCAGGCCCCCTGCTCTCCACAGCCACTCTAAGGGGACAGAAAAGCTCCATTTTGAGGCGAGAGGACAGGGCATTTTGCTTATTTGGGTCAACCAGTTTCTTACCATCGGCTTGCATCACGAGTAAGTCTGCTTCAAAGATTCCCTTTGCGTTTGCAAAGAATCGCCCATAAGAGGTCTGACAAACAACAGATTTTTAAATATAAAACTATCAGAAACAAATGGGAAAATCACCCATAAAAAAGGCAGCATATAGAGAAATTTTGATAGTAAGAAAGCCTACATCTCCCAAACAAAATAAAGAAGCAAAAAATGATCACTTTGCAACAATTTTCCAGCTAAAAACCACAATGTTTTGAGGTATCTTCAGAGCTTTCCCAGTTTTCATAACAAACAGGGGATATATTGATAAAAATATTGGGAAAAGAGAAGACCAATTTGTGAATATGGTGCCCTGCCTGTTCCTCAAAAAGACTATCAGTAGGAAGGGGAAGACCGCAATTAATTGGTATAATTGGGAAAAAATAATGAACAAGTTCTCACTAGTTTTAAACCATATATACCTGGATGTTGTAATCCTTTAGGGTTCTCATGATATCATAAATGCGACCTTTTTGATCCTGACAAATGATATGAACATGTGTGTGAGACGGGCTGAGGGAATTGTCCATTGTAACAATTAAGGTGTTTGAGGCAGGAGATCCATTTTGGTGTCCATCGGGCAATTCTAAACTGAAGATTTCTTCTGTGATTGCAGGAGGAAGAAATGAAGAACCCTGTGAACATCCAGTAACTTCTGGGCCAGCCAACTCAATCTCACAGCTTATCATGGCATCCCCTAACACATCTTTCAAATGATAGATTGCTTCATCCCGTCTCTCCTGAGTATGAAGTTCATTTCTGTAGCAAAAGAGAACCTAAATTAAATACCAGAAGCAAAATCCATAACTGTCTCAATGAAAAGAGGGATACTCTCCCAGTTTTCTTGCAGAAGGCCCGGAATTTCTTCCAAAAATCTGCCTCAAAAATATTTTTTTTTTTAAATGAACAAGGTCTTATATGCCATAATGCCAGGCAATAGCCTTCATTGTTAAGACTACTACATATTTTCTGCAATTCAGATAATAAACAAAGAACAGCTTGAAATTAAATTCGGACAACTGAAGTACTCTTAGTTGTGATTCCATACCAACTGCAAGTTCAAATTCTCTTCTACATGGACATTTTTCACATATTTCACATAAGATTATCTCAAAATCTGAGTAGACAAATGAAGTGAAAAACCAAACATCCAATCTTAACCAGAAAAAATCCAAAGCAACATTGTTCTACTAAGATCACGGAGAAATCATACAATAACAGTAGTTTAAACAAGTGTGGGTGGAAACATTTGTAATTATTAAATACCATAACTTTGAAGAAAAGCGAGCTATTCGTACAACAGGGTTTCAAGTTGCAAGCAATCATATGAAGTTCCACTGTTTTACTTCTTGATTCAGATGAAATTTGGACAAATTTCTACCTTTCTCAATAATGAATGCTGTAGACAAAGATCCCCACTAATTGTAAAACTGGTAATCAAATGTTAAATGTTGCCTCAGTTTATTTGACTCTTCTGAAGAAGCCCATTAAGGAAACAGGATCACCCACTTCGAATTTCTGTTATGCCCTTCTGAGGTTCTGATTGATTTAATAACCTCAGTCAGCAGCACATAGAAAATATGACAGCAGGCAAAAATGATTCATTTCCCCCAAGCCCTGCAAGCTGCCTTTCTCTGTTGTCTCAAAATAACAGTACCAGTCCCGATCATTTGAAAGTCATATGATGTTAAATGCCAGACTTAGCCTTGCACCCCAGAAATCCATCCAAAATGCTTTCTTTTAGGCATGAGGTCATCCATAATGTTATTACATTTTAAACATTCCCTCACCTATTTCCATCACAAAGCACATGTCATGCACCATAAGTCATCAATGACTATAATTTCACCAATTCTTTGTTTGGTTGCCATGAAAATAGGAAAAGAAAAGGCCATCTTGGAATCTCAGTAACATGTCACTCCACTCACAGTTGGGTAATAAGTCTCCAAATCCCATTTTCATTGTCTATAAGAATCCAATAAACATAGGAAGAAAAAAAGAGGAAAAGAGAATCAGAAATCTAGCAGTACAGTTGATGTCAAGAATGACAAACCTGGTGTCCGTGACGAAAAAGAGATCCATCACTCTCCCATCTGGGGCAGTGGATACCTTCACTCTCTTTATTGTAAGCTCTAGCTCACAAAGAGCCTCGGTTATATCTGTTGAAAATAAATAAGTACATATAAATTAGTATAAAATATTGGAGGTTAAATCAAATATGTGGCTCTAAATTCCATCATCTCCACTTACACCCAAACATCTATAGAACCAAATGCATTAGGGAAAGAGGGTGAAAATATACATAAACATTATCCAAATAAAAACATCGATAGAACCAAATGTATTAGGGATAGAGGGTGAAAATATACATAAACATTATCCAAATAATAGTAGTAGTAATAATAACGTCCCGACCCACTCCCTTTTATGTAGTGATTGTCAGCTCTGAAGAACCCACTACCTCCCAGGTACATATTATCTGCTCTGGATTCTGAGCCTTCACAACTTTAAAAACTGTTTACATGGTTAGTTTTCTCCTCTATCCAATTTTGTGTCCCATGATACATATTCTATAACAACCCCCTCTCAAATAGATCTTGTCTCCCATGGAGATCTTATCTAGACCTAACATACCCTCATGCCTTTAAAACATGTGTATGTGGTTAAGAGAAATTCACTAAATATGTAGTGTTAGGAACTTCTTTCTCTTATCGGATGCAGGACATCACAAAAAATAATAGCAATAACAGTATATACATCAAGATTGCTTTATCCCCATTGAGATGCCCATAACCTTTGTCCTTACGCCCATGACCTTTCACCTTCATTTCAAAACACAACAGACTTCTTCCCAACTTCTTTAACTAGTTTGACTAGAGATGGATAAAGAATTAATCTATCATTTTAAAAAGAAAATGAACTAGAAAATAAGAAATTACCATGTAGTAGACCTTTCCAGTCATAGTAACACCAGAACTTCAAGAGGAACACATCCGGAGGCTTTGGCTGTTGCTGAAATTCTGGCTTGTAAAAGCTAATCCCTGAAGCGGAGGAACACGAAGGACACACCTCCAATAGTCTCCTATGCAACAGATTCCACCTTGTATTTGGTTTTCCCACCACCCAGAATAATATGTAGCACCATTTCCCATCAGTTGAAGAATCTTTAACACCAAAAAGATCAAGGAAGGAAAAAACATCAGTAAGATTAAAAGGGGAAAAAAAATTGGATCACAAGCGAAATGTTGTTGTTTTAAGAATTAGAATTCACACAATAAATGCTTATGATGTTGGAACAAAATGAGGAATCAGAAGAGCCGCTGCATAGATCAATGCACACCAAAAGAAAAAGAAAAAAAAAGAAGAGGAAAATTAAAATTTCATGGAAAATGAAAGAAATCAGGACATCCCATGCCTTGTTTTGATAGGGAAGTCCCACAAAATGAACTTTAGGAAGGATGGGTATTCCTTTTTTTTTCTTCCAATTTTCTGCAACAAAACTCAAAGAAAACAAAATAAAGCAAATGATGCTAACCTCCTCTGGAAATGCTCAACCCAAAGCGCAATATAATTCTACACAAATCACAGCCCAGGCCAATCTTGTCCGGGCAATTGACAGTAATCTCAGTGGGGTCACCCGGCTTCTCAGCTTGCCTGATGAGCACCACATCCTCATAATCATAAAGAATGCCCATTTGATCTCACTCCCTCCCTCACTCTCCACCTACTCTTTGGTTCTGTCTGTTCTGTTCTTTTCTTTTATTTTTGGGGGGGGGCGGGGGGCGGGCGGCTTCAAAGACTCAGAAGATGAGCAGAACTCAATCCATATGGGTTTTCTCCCTTCTTTTGTTTTTTGGATTGTTTGGGGCTTGCTCTATTTGGCAGAGACAGCCAGAGATTCTGCTGTAGCAATTTCGGGTACCAACTCCGATAACAATAGATCATGGGATCCTCCTCCTCTGTTTTCTCACTCGTTTTCTCCTACTTTCTCTTCCCCTTTCCCGGAATCTTCAATTTCTCGTCCATGTCAATTTATGGGAAATTTAAAAACAAAAAAAAAAAACAAAACAAAAAAGAACCGCAGTGATCCAGTGGGTTGAAGTCCATGCAAGTTAAAAGTACGTAAAGTTCTATTTTTGACCTTTCGGATCCCAAATTCCAAGGGCATCCATGCACTTCAAGGTATATATATATATTAAACCAGAAAATAATTTTTACAATTTTTAAATTTTAAGGAATTAATAAATTTTCATTTCTATATATTTTTAAAATTTTGAAAAAAATATTTTTTTTATATTTTATATAGGATTGTTTAGTTTTTAAAAACTAATTTTATTTTATCCTCTTTGAGCAACATTTTCATGGTATTCAATTATAATTTTTTTTTTCTTTCCATTTTTTTTTCTCCATACTTAGAAATCCTCACTATTTCCAAGGATTCAAATATAATTAAAATATTTTAGAGCATATAAAAATAAAAGGAAATAAAATAACTAATGAAAATAATCTTCTTATGTCTCAATGTTTTGAAAAACATATTAAAAAAAATCAAAGAATAAATGGGAGAAAAATCCTCTTAAAAAAGTTAGGGTACGTTCTCTATTTTCTAGGAAAAAAAAAAGTTTGGCCTGCAAAGAAAACTATTTTCTATTTTTTATTTTTAAAAATAAAAAATATGATATTTTCAAAGAATATCTTTTAATTATTTTTGTTAAGAGCTATTTTAAAAAATAATTATATAAATATGTAAAATAATTAAAAATAAAACAGTAAATATAAATATTATTTTTTAAATATATTTAAAAATATTAAAAGCATGTTAAAAAAAATTTAATTTCTAAATAGATTTTTATTTACAAAATATCAAAAACAATTTTAAAAAATTATTTTCAAAAACTGTTTTTCAAACAAGCCCTAACAACAATATAACCTATAGTTTCATAAAAGAATTACATCCTTGGAATTTATGATTTTCATACTATCATCACATAAAGGTATAATAATATTTCAACAACAAATTATTAGAGTAGGTTCAATTGAGGGACAAGCCCAAATCCAAATTAATTCATATTTTATTTGAAATTATTTTATTATAAGATTTGATTTTCATATTACAATGGTTACTACGGTTCAAATCCATTTAAGTTACTTTACCATTTCAGTTAAATTTCTTATCATTTAGGGTTTTTTTTTTTTGGGGTTTTCCCTGATTCGGCCTTCACTCCTTCATCCACTCCATCTTTGGTTTTTTTTTTTTTTGTTTTTTTGAAATTTGAAATATTCTAACTTATTTTCTATGTTTTTAAATCTTTTTAAAAAATTATTTTCTTCTTAGTGTTTTATACTTGATCATTTTTCATATTATATGATTATTTAGAAAACAATCCCGAGAAAATAAGTTCAAACAACTAAAATATGATTTCCCAAAACACCATATTTTATTGTTTTAACTTTTAAGAATAAAAAAATTGTTTTTTTATTTTTTGTTTTGACAAATATATTTTCCAATTATTTTTTTTATTAAAAACAACTTCCAAACAAACATATCCGAAGTATCTTATTTTATGTGTTAAAAATAAAAACCCATTTTCTATTTTTAGTTGACAACTATATGTTGATATTATTATGTGAAGGCAATGATTTTCTTTGACGGTTTATTTTAGATGAATTCATTTCAAATATGACATAAAATGCATAATATAATTTAATATTCATTAGAGAAATGAAAGATTAATGATAAAATTCATTGAATTGTTTTCCATTAGGTATTTGCCAAACATCAACACATGTACAAAGTCAAACTTGTATCCAATTTTGATTGGACTTCCTAGGTTTCCTTAAAAAATTGATTAGTCGTTTATATAACTTATGAGACCTTTGACATAGTATATTTCGAAACAAACAAATACATCGATTTATGTTTTATTAGTATTGGATAAAAATAAAATTATATTCCAAATAAATGATTGTGGAATATCAAGGATATTTGTAATTTAAATTATATTATCTAATAAGATTATGTTTAATTTGTTAGGAAGTGTCCAAATTACTAATTAGTATGGATTCTTTTTTTGTAAAGAATATTTTACAAAATATTTATAGATTGATATATTATTATAATATTAGACTTCCTTATAGAATAATGAAGGTTGTTGGAAATATCTCTACAAATATTGTAGGTCATAAGGGGAAAAAGTCATAAGATGTAAATGAACTTGTAGAGACTATACGAGGTGGATAGAGATGTGAGGAAGAACAGGAGGTACTCTGTGGAGCGAGAGGGCTCGTAGTAGGGTATGGATACAAGGAATTGGGAAACATGTGATGTTTCGGGAACCCAATAGTTGTATTTGGTTTTATCCTTTATAATATTCTCTATTGTATAGTGGAATCATTCTCTTTCATCCGTGGACGTAGGCATAGTTGGCAGAACCACGTTAAAACCCCGTGTATCGTACGTGTGATTGTTTTATCTTTGTGTTCTTAAACTAATATTATTGGCATCCAAACTTTCGTTAGCATAACATGATTCTGAAATAAAAATAAAATGATAAGAAAAATGATTTTTTTTTCATGTTTGATTATACCATGAAAAATATCAAAGAAAATAAATTATAATTCAAAATTTATAAATTTTCAAATTGTTTAAGTTTTACATTAGTGCCGCCTTAAATAACTGAAATAGGTTTGAATTAGTAAATAAAAATAAAATTCTTTTATTTTAAATTTATTTTTTATTTTTCTTCTCTATTTTCCTTTCCTTATATTTTCCCTCAAATTTTTCAAAACCAAACATAGTCTAATGATTAATAGTCTTTCTTTCAAAGAAACTATATACCAAGAAACATCAAGAGAAAAATAATAATAATAACAAAGATACAGAGAAGTTCAAATCATTTGAAAAATGATTATTAGACTCTTTAGTTATGTGCTAGCGAAAACTTTAATACAAATAATGTTATATCAAGAATACAAAGATAAAATGATCAGTACAATAGTGTACAAAGTTTATTGTAGTTTGACCAACTATGTCTATATTCACGGATAAGAGAGAATTTTTTCACTATACCAAAAGAATATTATAGAGAAAAGAACCAAATACAACTATTGAGTTTCAAAATATCAATATTTCTTCACTTCTTGTATCTACACTTTAAACCACGAGTCCTCTTGCTTATCAAATATCTATTGTTCTTCCTCTTATCTATTTATCAATTCAATTGATTTAATTTTTATATTTTCTAATTGAATAAGTTAAATTTTAAAATTGTTTAATATTCATTAGAGAGATGAAAGATTAATGATAAAATTCATTGAATTGTATCCCATTAGGTATTTTCCAAACATCAAGATATGTACAAGTCAAACTTGTATCCAATTTTGATTAGACTTACTAAATTTCCTAAAAAATTGACAAGTCGTTTATATAATCTAAATAAATCGTATTATTTATAGACAGATATATTAGTGAATATTAAGAATTAAAAAAAATAGAGAATTATGTTAATTTTATTATTCATCAATTTAATTTAAAAATAAATTTTAAATTTCATGGAATTCAGGTGAGTTTTTTTTTTTAAAAAAAAAAAAATTGTTTAAATTCGAACATATAGGGAAAGGAAATTTTATTTAGGATATGATAAAATTTGAGAAACTAACTTCTTGAGATGTTGTGTAGCACGTGCAATGATGAAAAAAGGGAATTTTATTCAGGATTTGATCAAAGTTTAGAAACAAACTTCTTGTCATATTTGCAGCACGTGCAATAATGATAAAAGGGAAGTTGAATGAAAGACTACAACTCATATCTTATATAATCTGTTTTTAATTTTTTTTTTAAATATTTCAAATAGTTATAATTTAAATTTTATTTTTGATATTTTATTTTTATAAAAATCAATTTTAAAATAATTTGTTATAAAAATAAATTAATTTTAGCAACAAATTTAATTAATTTTTTTATTTTAATTAATTTTTAAAATAATTGAATATTGTTTTAAAAGCTAGTTTTTAAGAATGAATTTTGAATACTTATTCGAATAGATTATATATATATTTTTTAATCATGGACTCAATGAATAATAGAAGTGAAATCAAAGAGTCATATTTTAAAAATTATTATTATTGTGTTATTATAGATAAATTTATCGTTTACGGATAAGTTGGCATGAGATATTTACAATATTTTTCTCACGATAAATTGATAGCATATTTAAATATTCCTTTTAATGTATCACCGCCCGACCATCTTTCTTATCCATGAAGCAATCCCCACGTGATTATTGTGTTCCCATGTCCTTCGCACGTGCCTTTACCCAATATGCAACCTTTTTTTTAAATTCATTTCGTATAACAGCCAATAAAAAAATACCACGTCATAATTGCTTCCACGTGGACATTATGTATGCTCAACCAAGCATATTATATTCCAAAAATATGAGGAAAAAAAATTATAAAATTCTTCCCACATACTTTATTAAGAAGTTAAAAATATTTAGTAGTTATTATGACAAAAAGACAATACAAATGATGCATTTAATGATTAATTTAATATTTATAAATACTAGTAAATTGAAATCATGCAAAAGGATAAGACAATTAATTAATTTTTTTAATTTGAAAATTCTATTAATATAATGTAACTAATTTCTACTCTAAATTCAAATATTCAATGAACTAAATGCATGCTCCTAGTGGAATTTGTAATATTTTTTAATTGCATTATTTATTTATTCTTGATTTGTCACCAATTTTCATTCTTACTTACTTTAAGGCACCAGGAGAGCCGAGGGTCAAGGCATTAGGCGAGTCGGGGATTGAGGCACCATACGTGACAAGGGCCGAGGCACCATGGGAGCCGGGGGCCGAGGAGGTTTTTCCATATTATATTTAGATGTGTCTTTCTTTATATTTTATAAGTTTTTCAATTATGAAAAAAATTTAATTTGTGCAAATGAAGCTTTATTTTGCTTATCGTGCTTAATTATACCATATGTGCTTAACCATTCCCTAATAAACCCAACATTGATATGCCCTCCCCCAAGAAGTGGTATTAGAATTACGTTGCCTTTAAGTTTATTTTTGAGTTGGATGGAAATGAAAGGAAACTTTATCATCAATAGTTTACGATAAGAGATTTTCTCATCATTAAAGACTTACAAGATATTTTAGAAGGTGGAAGAATGAGTGTTATATGTACAAGAAAGCATGGGGAAGCATAATGGTGTTCTAAATCTTATAGGTGGATGATAATCTATTCATTAGTAATGATTCACGACTATTATCATCAATCGTGATCTGGTTGTCTACTTAAAGGGATGCAATATTATTAGGGTTAAGGTCTTTTTAAGTGTTATAAGAATAAAAAAATTATGCTATGTCAAGCAACCTAAATTGACAAAATTTTGTCCAAGTGCACAATGTAGGACTCCAAGAAGGGTTTATTATCTTTGGGGTCCTAATGGTCTCATATTAAGGTCATATTCGTTGATGGCAAGGATTAAAATATTGGTAAATATGGATATATCCGTACTTAGATTTTACCAGATATATTAGAAATATTAGAGAAATATTGATGAATATTTTGACAAAAATATATGAGACGAAAATTATTCAAAATTCACAAAAATGCTTGAAAAAACTATAAAAAAAATATGATAAAATAAGTAAGTAATGCTAATTTTTTTTTTATAAAAAGTTGATAAATATTATCTTTAATCGTATATATAATATTTATCAAATTTTTATAAAAAAATTAGCATAAATTCCTTTAATATATTTATATTCATTTATTTTAAAAATTAAAATACTTTGATTAAAACATATTTTATTACATTTTAAATAAAAAATTAAATTGATTTATATACAATATTTTATTTGAGATTTGATTTCTAAAAATTTATTATAAGTGACAATTAGGACTTCATTAATTTTTTTATATTGTAGCAATTTTTGAGTAAAATTATATTTTTAATATTTTGAAATAAAAACATTTAAAATTAAATAAAATTAAACAAATAAAAAAAAGAATGAAGTGATAGTAATTTTTTAAAATAACATTAATAAGATAAATATAAAAAGTAGTTAAAAATAAAATGATAATATAGATTTAAAATAAAAATAAATTAAAAATGAATAATTAAAAAATAAAAAAGGATAAATATTTTAAAAAAAAAACTTTCAAAAATATTTCCAATACTTCCCAGATATATATTGCCAATATATCTAATATATTCACCGACATATCTTATATATCGACTATATATCTTCAATATTTTGAGATATCATCAATATTTTGACAAGTTTCCTCCTACTCGCTTCACATTTAATTTTTTTGCGGATTTATCGATTCCTAACAAACCGATATTTTGGCGATTTTCTCGATATTTCCCGTTCGATAATTGGTACTCAATATCCTTTCAGGGCCGCCCGATATATTGACGAAATATAGTCTATAAAAACCGATTTTTCAATCCATGATTGATGGTACGTTTTATAAGAATTGTATGAACTCTTAGTTCACTTATTAATATAAAAACATTTTAATAAATATGTAAGGTTGCACGTAAGTTAGTAAATAGTCTTTCTAAATTTGACTAATTAAACAATTGGAGTCTAATTAAGAAGATTGCATGCATCTAACGAGATCTAGGGTTAAAAATCAAAGTAATCTTGTTTCCCTTCAAGTACGCTCCTGATGAGATTCTTCCTTTCTAAGAAAACTTTCATGCTTGGACTAATTTGTCGTGTTCGAATGAAATGGGGTTGTCACGAGATCTTATAGCAAGTGAGATATCTTTGAAATTCCTAGTACACCTGACAGTGTTGCAAAGCCGGTGCTACATGTACATGTGTCCCAATTCAAGCATGCACATGTGTCCCAATTCACAAATTTTCAATTTTTTGTCTGCCCACAATAATATCTCCCCGTTGAGTAGGGCCGCGTGGGGCAATCATCACAGCTCTTGCCTCCTAAAATCTGACCATTCGAGCCGTTAGGTTGGGCTATAAAAGGCCATCCAAAGAAGAAGAAGTCCCATCGATTTGATTCCTATCTTTCTATTTGTCTTGTCTCTAACTTAACCATTAGTGCTGGAATTCAACCCTCTTTTTATCCCCATGGGCAAAACTTATACTATGATTTGAAAGCGCACATAAAATGGATGATAGGTAGGATAGCAACGGATTGGGCTTGAGACTGACCGTCACCATTCCACCCCTATCTCATTTATTTAAAATAATTCTCGATCCCCGCCTCCTCTCAATTAACTTTTATTTTTAAATTATATTAAAATAAATATATTTTATAAATAATTAAAATATTATAATTTATTATAACTTATTTTATTATTATTATTATATTAAACATACAAATAAAAAATTAATTTAAATTAATTTTATACATAATCGAGTCATGACAGGACAAAATATATCCGAACCTACCTCGGGTTTCAAAAAAGTCCAAAATCCACCTAAACCAATTTATTTAAATTTCAAACTTGTCTCATTAAAGGTAACACGGGATATGTACTTGAAAATGTTCGTCTCATTATCTTTCATATTAATAAGTGAACACAAGATTTGGCAACAGAAATAGAGTAAAAATAAAATGAAAAATTTAACTAATAATTGTTTTTCCTTATTCTCCAACCTCATTTCACTTTTAGATGTGGAATGAAGCTAAAAAAATTGTAAGTCTTACATAATTTTTATTATATTTTATTTCTTAATTTTGATTTGAGGTTTCTTTCTATTCTTTTTCTCCTTAATTTACTTCTTATCCTCTAAAATTGCAATCACAAATAGATGCTGTTCCCTCAAATTTTTTGTTAGTATCAATCCCATAAAACTTCAATTGAAAAAATGAGAGAAAGAAAAAAAAAATAAAAAAAAAGAAAGAAAAAAGATAAAAGAAAAAATTTAGGACATATTTGATAACTATTTTTTAAAATAATTTTCTATTTTCCAAAATAAAATAATTAGAAAAATACATTTGTCAATTAGAAACTGTTCTAAATAAAAAACATGGTGTTTTTATATAACATCTTTTTATTATTTTTCTTGTTTTTTAGGTTTGCTTAAAAAATAATTATACAAATATGTAGAATGATTAAAAATAAAACATTTGATATAAATTTACTTTTAAAGCATATTTAAAAATAGGTTAAAAACATTTTTGGTTTTCAAATAGACTTTTATTTTACAAAATATTAAAAAATAAATTTCAAAAATTGTATTAAAAAACTATTTTTCAAAATTGTTTTTGAAATTAGTTACTGTGGGAGTCTTCCTTCCACGTGTCCTTCCCAAACTCAAGACCCTTTGATCGTCCAAGGTAAGCAAATGACCTGTCTGGACCAAGATAAGCTCCGTCTGGCGCAAAAGGTGAGAGATTTCCTTCTTCCTCAATGCTAGATGGAGTGGATAGACTAAGCCGACTGAGACTTCTAGACAGACAAACCAACCCAACCGAAGTTTTTAGGCATTGAACAGATGGTTAATCACACCCGATACCTAAGTGACAGACTAAACGACATTTACACCCAAAAATCAATGTCGATTAGTCATTACACGCAATTAGCGACATTGACAAATGTAAATGCATAGTCAACTACATGGTTCGAGATTTTTGCATGACAACCAACAAATGACATTAGTCAGCAACTCTTGCTTGGTATAATTGCCCAATCTGTGTTGAGATGAAAGCGTAACTGTCTTATTAAGGCTTGTAATCCGCCCTGATGACAATCATCATTGCAAGAAAGGCAGGAATGCATAATCAACGTTGTGACGATGGTGTCATTTGTTTTATAAAAACCCCTCGAGAAGTATGAAAAATGTACGTACATACATAGCCATTCAAAACAATTGGATTCATCCTTTCTAATTTTTTACTTAAGCTTTGGAGAGGCGTGTCCGGACCACCTGTCCGAACATTCTTCTGTGCAAGGAAGAAGTTTGTTTGGCTCTAGTAAAGCTAGACGGACCTATATCCAGTTGGCACAACACCAACATTGATGTCATTTGTGGGAACAATTAAGGATGTCAACACCCTCCAGAAACCAATCATTAGTTATGGGTGAGAAAGACTATTTTTCCTGGCGTGAAAGAATGGAGAAACGCCAACGAGAAAATGAGTGGTAGATGCAAACTCTGCTATGCCAAACGAAATGACTCAAAGAAAAGAATGAAGAGTTGTGGGCTCAAATGTCAACAACGGGCCCCTCTCAAAGTCGGCACACTCAGAGCCGACAAACAACCTTAAAACGGACTATTGAGGCATCTTTTCCCCGGAGCACGAAGTTCTCCTCTAACAACTACTCGAGACGATTCAAAGAGGAGTCTTCGCTAGCTCACCAAACATAACCGGACGAAGGCATCAACTCTACCCAGACATCAAGGAAAATGAGACACGGTAGAAGGTCACATTTGTCTAATGCAATGTGAGCTCAACCAGGACCCGAAGCACCAAGCGTGAATGGGTAACCACACATGTCAAAGAACCTGAGGGCACGTCTGGAATAGCCAGCCACAGAAACTACATTCGGATGACTTTCTCAACCACCAAAGCAGCAATAGGCAGAAACACCAATGACGCGAGTCCCGCCCAACTCTATCAGCCAACGACTGGATGACATGTTCTCCACATTGTTCAACCCCCATATCATTAACTACGAATCACTCAGAGGGTTCATAGTGCCCAAGTTCACAATATACAATGGAACGAGCGACCCATTTGACCACATCATGCACTTCAGGAATCTCATGACCTTTGATATAGGGAATGATGCACTGATGTGCAAGGTCTTTCCAGTCAGCCTACACGACCAAGTTATGTCTTGGTTCCATCACCTCCTGCAGAATTCCATAAACACTTTTCGAAATGTCTCAAAAGCCTTTGTAGTCCACTACCTATGTTCCACTAGCCAAAAGCAGAACATAAGCACCTTATAGAACATCAAGTTGCAGGAGAATGAGTCGCTAAGGGACTTCATGAAGCGGTTCGGGCAAGCAGTGCTCTAAGTTGAATCTTGTAGTAGAGACGCCATCTTGCAGATCTTCTAACGGAGCATCTACTCGGGCACACCATTTTTTGAGTCTCTCACAAAGAAGCCACCTGTAATGATGGATGACCTGTTCAGCGAGTGGACAAGTATTCTATATTCAAAGACGATGTCCGAACAACTTCTCAATAGGTCTTGGTCACTAATTATCTGACCAAGAATGATAAAGTGGGGAGTTATAAGCCCTCAAACCAATTGAGGCATGCTAACAAGAGGTGAAACAGTCGGCAACAACAACAAATGATACTCACTCCCCTCAGCATCTCCTATGAGAGACTCCTCCCACAAATTTGTGACCTGTCAGACTTCAAATGGTCGAAGTCAATCAAGACAGATCCGGATAGACGAGATTGGAACAGAAAGTGTTCCTATCATAAGGATCACGACCACACCATCGAATAATGCAAGAATCTGCATTACTTGATAGAGAAACTTATCAAGGTCGGACACTTAAAATAGTATGTTCGCACAACCATTGAGCAAAGAGAGACGGAACAAGAGTCAACCGTCCAAGCCCTTGCATCTCCAATAGTTCCTAGAGTTGTCATTAACTACATATATGGAGGTCTAATAGACGATAAGCACAACTCTAAGCGGAAAAGGCGAAGGTTGTTCCATATAGCCTTTGTAAGAACACATATTAACACCGTTCAACGCACCTTCATAGAAGGAAGCGTGTGTCCAGTCGACAACACAATTACCTTCCCTCCAGCAGATGTCAATTAGGTATTGCAATCGCACGAAGATGCTCTGATCCTAACACTTGGAGTAGGCGGATTTGACGTGAGGAGAATCCTAATTGACCCGGGTAGTTTAGCTAACCTCTTACAAATGTCGATCTACAAGCAAATGGGTTACTTGCCATCCACCCTAAAGAACCCAGGACGTCTGTTGTCCGGATTCAATGGAGCTACAACAACCTCCCTAGGTGATGTTGTGTTGCTTGTCCAAGCCGACCCGATCACATTAAACGTGCGATTCTCGGTGGTCGATGATTTGTCTCCATGCAATGCCATTATAAGACATGCATGGCTTCATAGAATGAAAACCATTCCTTCTACGTACCATCAAATGGTAAGTTACCTCATGGGAATGAAAGTCATTCCCATTCAATCAGGACACCAACTAGATGGTTCGGTTTGAGGCGCCCGACTCTAATATTTTTTTCGTCCACCCTACTAAGGCCTTCCACTGGTAGAAATAACTTCTCCTCTTTCCATAAAACTAAGTAGATCTAGGCCGTGTGGAAACCTATATGAATCAACGTAGTTATCAGAACCAATCACTCAACCCATTTGTTGTTCAACATTGCCTCAACAATATATGAATAAACCTAGACGATCTATAGTCCAAGCCTACACAGATTTGGCTACGAAAACTTACAAAACAAGCTCTTTTGCTGACGATAGAGAAAAAATTGTGCACATCGCACCATTGTGACGACAACAAAAAGAATGGGTTGATGACATAAATACAATGATGACACAGGAGCAAGTGGGAAGACTGAAAAGACCCAATTCTAGACATTAACACGTTCATCTCTTTCCTAAACAAACAAAAAGAATGAACAACGAAATCGAGAAACCCTAAATCTAGACAATGATATGTCCATTTTCTCTCTAAACAAGCAAGACCAACACAATCCAAGGAACAATAACAAACACAACAAAGAAATGAGTAGGCAATAGAAAGCTTACCAAAGTTAAGACTAAAACGCTCTCTAGCGTAAAAGAAATCCTCTGATAGCAAACCAATTGTCGGCGATGATGATGACAAAGGAGAGTAACTGGTGGAAAACGTAGTGACAACGAAAAAACAATGGAGGAAAAAGAACTCTAAACAAGAGAAAGCCAAAAGGTGACCTAAATGTGTGGAACCTTGCTATTTATAGGGATTAAAAACCTAGGTAGCCCAAGAGACACGCCGCATGGCAGCACTTACCAAAGCTAATGAAGGGACACGACGTCTGATAACCTACTTCAATCAATTTGACCCATCATTAAAGTTCCAAGAGACACGCATTCCTTGACGCCCAAAAACTTGAAAAAACAGATAATTTGTTATACCTCAGCCTGTCAACTACTTTACTGGATAGAGACAGACAGATTAGGGGGCATTGTGGGAGGCTTTCCTCCACGTGTCTTTCCCAAACTCAAGACCCTTTGGTTGTCCAAGGTAAGTAGATAATCCTTTTGGGATCAATCCGTTTGGACCAAGATAAGGTCTGTCTGGTGTAAGAGGTGAAATTTTATTCTTCCTCAATGTCAGATGAAGTGGACAGACCAAGCCGAGTGGGACTTCCAGACAGACAAACCAACTAAACCAAAGTTTCCAGGCATTGAATGCATGATTAATCACACCCGATGCTTGAGCGACAAACTAGACAACATTTACACCCAAAAATTAGTGTCAATTAGTTGTTACATGCAATTAGCAACATTGACAAATGTAAATGCACAGTGAACTACATGGTCTAAGATTTTTGCACGACAACCAATAAATGACACTAGTCAATAGCTCTTGTTTGGTATGATTACCCAATTCGCGTTAAGGTGAAGGCGTTGACCGTCTTATTAAGACTTGTAATTCGCCCTAATGAAAATAATCATTGTAAGAAAGGTATGAATGCACAATCAACGTTGTGACGATGGTGTCTATAAAAACCCATCGAGAAGTATGAAAAAGGTATGTGTGTACATAGCCATCCAAAATAGTTGGATTCATCCTTGCTAATTTCTGACTTAAGCTTTGGATAGGCGTGTCCTTTTGTGCAAGAAAGAAGTTTGTTTGGTTCCAATGAAGCTAGACAGATCTGTATCCAATTGGCACAACACCAGCGATTATCAAACAGATCCTTGGGTTTTATTTTACAATTGTTTCTAAAAATCATTTCAAAAAATAATATTTGAGAATAATTTTAAAATTGTACTTTGATATTTTGTAAAACAAAAACTGGTTTAAAAACATAAAATATTTTTAATTTGTTTTTAAATATATTTTTAAAATAATTTTTATATTTAATGTTTTATTTTTAAACATTCTTCATATTTATATAATTAATTTTTAAAATAATCCTTAAAAAATAAAAACAACTAAATGTTATCTAAAAAAAATCATATTTTATACTAATAACAAAAAAAATATATAAAAATATTTTCCCATTTTAAAAATAAAAACACGAAAATGTTTTCCGATTACCAGACATTTTTCTGGAATACTCCACAGGGTGGCGCCGCGCGTGATCGCCCATGCGGTCTATGCGCTCTATTCGAGTGAGGTCTCGGGTCTCAAAGAGTTTCACCTCCGGCCTTATCTGCTACTCCCTGTCGGTACGGCGGGAGAGAAGATGGAGACGAGTCTGAGCCAGTGGTGGGCCTCGATGGAGGTCTCTCCGTTTGTGCCCGGATGTGTGGAATAGAGACGAGGTGGAACTGTGATACCGCAATCATTCTCTCCATTTCTCTCCCGAATCCGTTTCTATGATTCCTCGTCTGGGCATTAGCCGCGTGTCAGCTGAGGCCTAAGGGTAGGGACAAGATGTGGTTGGATTTGACGTTTCACTTGCATGACAATTGATATGTGATTTTTTGCTACGATATTTGAAATTTACCCTTTTTTTGCCCAAGATATTAAAAAAATCACCAGATATTTGAAAAGTCTTATATTTTTAGTTATGAAAAATAATAAAATATAACTAAAAAAATACTTGAAATAAAGAGTTCAACGGGCATGATGACTTAAAGTGAGTTTTTCTCATAAAAAAAATATTAAAAGTTATTTTTTATTTTTTAAAAAAATATTTTTAAAATTTTATAAAAATAATTAATCACTCTCAATCATATAAATATTATCTGTTCTAAATAAAAAACGTTCCAATCGGATAAATATTATCTGACCAAGAGGCTTTCACGATTTTAAATAACGTTAGAAACTCTCTTTTATTCCATATAAAATATTACAATCACCCCTCATGTATATCCTTATTCTATCCCGATAGATTGTGAGGTCAAATGTTCCTAAAAATTCTTATTTGTATTGGACCATTTGTACCTATATGCACAAGGGTCCAAATAAAATTTTTTCAAAACTTCTCACGGGATTAAACAAAGCACTATATCGGAATAGAGTTCGACTTTGATACTATTTGTGAAGACCTGCTCCTAATCATATAAATATTATCCTAATTTAGACCCAAGAGACCTTCACCACTTTAAAAGATATTTATATGATAGATCTTCGTAACTTTAAAAAATATCTACATGATTAGAAGAAACTTATACTTATATAGTGTTAAAAACCGATGCAAATGAATATAAAGACCTCTGTTTATTGCATTTTATCTTAGAGTATCTTATTACAAATTTGGCATTATTATTTCTGATTCCATCTTAAGATAGATACGATGAGGCAAATTTGGTTTTCGTGGATCCATGAGTTGGCATTGATTTCTTTGATTTGAACACATCCTCCGCTGGGTTGCTCTATTTTATTTGAACACTCCATCCTTCGATTCCCATGCTTTATTTCCTTTTCTGCACAGCTTCTCCTCTTTTTCCTAATCTTTACAACTTTGTGCGGGTTGAAAGGTGTCTATCGACGCATCCGATTCGCGTCCAATGGAATACTTGGTTCATATTGAAAACTATCCATCCACGTCCCAACCATTCAGATTCTCACGGGTTTCCACTGATTATTAAATAAAAAAATAAGTTAAAATAGAATTTCCTAATACATGAAATATTAGTTCAAAACCAAAAAATATAAACTATATTATAAAATTAAAATTAAAAACTAAATACTTTTTTAATTATAAAATATATTATAAGATATCAAAATTTAAGACTGTTTGATAACCGTTTTCGAAAATAATTCTAAAAAATTAAAAAACCGTTATTTAAAAACATTCTATTTTCAATATAAAACCATTATAAAAAACTATTATCAAATCATTAAATTTCCATATTAAAGTAAAGTTTAGACTTTACTTTATTTGTAATATGGGGAAAGAACTCTTTTGGTATTGGAAGATCAATACCAAATTGCTTAGGGACAAAACTAGAATGTCGCCTTTTTATGAAAGCAAAAGCGTGTGGTCCAAACAAGCCATTTTCACTTTTAAGGGTAGCTGGATCAGTAACGGAAGGCAAGTAGACTGTTCAAGGTTGACCTCCTTGAGATATTTACTCAGAAAGGGAAAGAGACTTCCAACAACCCTTCTCTCTGGATTGTGATACCTTGACAGATGATTTCAACAACTCAATACTGGTTATGATATTCCAAGCAGGGGCCCTGAAACTTGGTCTGATTCTCATCTTTAAGTCTCAAACTCAATTGGGGTTGGAGCTGAATCATTTGTTTCTTAATTCAGGTTGAGCTCGAATTAACAATCGACCGTGACAGTCATAAGTCGAAGATATAATACGTATATGCAATTTGTGGAAAGAAGAAAGCAAGAACCATTGGAGATGATGACAGTAAATACTAAATACAACATGAAATGGATGGGGTGGGGGGGAAGGGGATTAAACAGCCCACTATTTCACAGACGCAACTCATGATTTACATGTGATATGATATCTACACATTAGCTGAGAGCTACACTAAACCCGCTAACCACAGTAAGCTGTACAGTGATAGAAGGAAGCGAGCACTAACATGATAATCTAGTATTGGATTCTACTCCCAACCCATCAACTTCTTTCTCACACCCTCCTCAATCTTGTTTCTTGACACACAAAAACCATCCCCTTCATCCAGTAGGATTCTGTATACTTCCCACTCCCGATCCTGGATCATGTGTCTCGCTATCTCCACCTGAGGAAATGAAAAAGGTCCAGTTAGATTGGGTAGGATAGCATAATATTTCATGTAAGACGATTAATGAATTAGATCAGAGTTGGTACCGAAAATATTTGGATGTTGAGAAGCTTTAGAGCAAGAGTGATGTCGTAAAAAACAAGCGGCCTGCCCCTGCCAGACAGTTCAACAGGGTTTGCTACCAGCAGCTCAGTATCAGGCCCCCTGCTCCGCACAGCCACTCTAAGAGGACGGAAGAGCTCCATTCTCAACCGAGAGGATAGAGCATTTCGCTTATTTGGATCGACTATCTTCTTCCCATCCACTTGCATCACAAGCAAGTCTGCTTCACACATACCCTTTGCATTTGCAGAGAATCGCCCATAAGAAGTCTGACCAACCACATATTTTGAACATGAAAATTATCAGAAACAAATTGGAAAATCACCGAGAGAAAAAAAGGGGCAGTACATAGGGAACTTTTACAGTAAGCAAAACCCGCACAATCTTCAAAAACCGATCACACAGCATAATGCACTGCCTATTCCTCGAAAAGATGATCGCTTATGCAAATAATTGGTATAATTGATAAAAAAAATTAATGAACAAGTTCTATCTAGTTTAAAGTCTATATACCTGGATGTTATAATCCTTCAGGGTTCTCATGATATCATAAATGAGACCTTTGTGATCCTGACAGATGATTTGAATGAGTGTGTGAGAGGGACTGAGGGAATTGTCCATTGTAACAGATAAACTGTTGGAGGCAGCAGATCCATTCGAGCGTTCATTAGGCAACTCTAAACTGAAGATTTCTTCAGTGATCGCAGGAGGAAGAAATGAAGAGCCCTGTGAACATGCAGTAACCTCTGGGCCAGACAATTCAATCTCAACACTCATCATGGCATCCCCTAACACAGCTTTCAGACGATGGATTGTATCTTCCTGTCTCTTCTTAGTATGAAGTTCATTTCTATAATCAAGTGCAAAACAGAATCTGAATTAAATATCAGAAGCAAAATCCAATAACTGTTGATTTTATACATGGTTATCTCAAAATCTGAGTGTAAGAAATCAAACATCTAACCTTTTAAGAAAAAAAAAAATCAAAGCAATTATTGTCATATTAAAGATTGTGATGAAATTTGGACAAAGTTTGACCTTTCTCAACAAATGTCTGGAATCCCGGTGACACTTAACTATGTTTGGTTTCTAGAAAGTTCTAAGAAAAGGAAAAATAAATAACAATAAGCAAAATAATTTTATCATGTTTGGTTTACCATGGAAAATACGAAAGAAGATTAAATATAAGTAAAATTAGATAGAAACTTATGTATTTTCAAATTATTTAATCATTATATAGAAGAAAAAGAAGTTAAATGAGCTTGAAGAAGCATACAAAAATAATTTATCAAGTTTAAATTTATTTTTCATTTTCCTCACCTTTTATTTCCTTCTATTTTTTTCTCTCCATTTTCTTTCTCTTGTATTTTCACTCGAATTTTCTAAGAAACAAACATAGGATAAGTTAAAAGCTTATGGATATCAAGAGATACGAGTAAAATTTAATCTAGAATTGATATTGGTGTCACAAGTGTAATTTAGGGTGTGCTAGGAAGCAAGTGCATCCAATAATGATCCCCAGTTGTCTATAAATCCTTGCACCAACATAATCAAAAGCAGTCCCCCAGTGCATGCGGGCTGCCACTACATACTTGGACTGCAGTTGAAAACTCCCCACCAATCATAAAATTGGCAATCGGATTATTAAATGTTTTGCCTCAGTTTATTGACTATTCTAACAACCCATTATGGAAATAATCGGATTATTTCCTTCTATTTTTTTCTCTCCATTTTCTTTCCCTTGTATTTTCACTCGAATTTTCTAAGAAACAAACATAGGATAAGTTAAAAGCTTATGGATATCAAGAGATACGAGTAAAATTTAATCTAGAATTGATATTGGTGTCACAAGTGTAATTTAGGGTGTGCTAGGAAGCAAGTGCATCCAATAATGATCCCCAGTTGTCTATAAATCCTTGCACCAACATAATCAAAAGCAGTCCCCCAGTGCATGCGGGCTGCCACTACATACTTGGACTGCAGTTGAAAACTCCCCACCAATCATAAAATTGGCAATCAGATTATTAAATGTTTTGCCTCAGTTTATTGACTATTCTAACAACCCATTATGGAAATGGGATCTCCCACTTTGGATTTGCCTTATGCCCTTGCCCCAAGCGTCAATGGTCAAATTATTTAACTCCTCAACTTGCCTTTCTCTACTGTCTCCAATTACCTGAACCAGTCCCAATCATTTGGTCATATAAGCTTTGTACTCTAGAGATGAGATGCATCAAGATTTTTTTGTTATAGGCATGAGGTGATCCACAATGTTACTATATTTTACCATTGCCTCACCCATTGCCATCACAAAGCACATGTCATGCACCAGTAGCGATCATTAGCATTAATTTCACCAATACTTTGCTTGGTTGCCATGACAACAAGAAAAGAAAGGCCAACTTGGAATCCCATAACTTGTCACTCTGCACAAAGTTAGGTAACTAGGTTCCAAAGTCTCTTTTCATTGCCCATAAATCAAACACACAAATAGGAAAGAGAAAAGGGAAAAGAGAAGCAGAAACGTAGCACTACAGTTACATGTCAAGAACGACAAACCTGGTGTCTGTGACGAAAAAGAGGTCCATCACTCTCCCATCTGGGGCAGTTGATACCTTCACTCTCTTTATTGTAAGCTCCAGCTCACAAAGAACCTCGGTTACATCTACCGGAGGGGGAAAAAAGAAGTTCAAATCAAATATGTAACTCTAATTTTCATAATCATCAACATCAGAACCGAGTGTACTAGGAAATTGAGATGACGAAAAATTTACCAGAAATAAAAAATATTATCCTGATAATAGTAATACTAATAATAGTACATGCATCACAACTTCATCCCTGCAGGCATGTCCATGCCCTTTCTCCTTGTCCATAACCTTTCACTTTCAACTCAAAAGAAAACAGACATCATCCCAACTCCTTTAGCGAGGGGACCATGTCCATTTTTATAGTCAATTGGATTCCAAGATAAGTATGCAAAAGATTAAGCATGTTCCGATGTATTTGAAAATTAGCAATGAGAAAGACTCAAACCTAATTATTTAAAAACACTCAAACCTAATTATTTTGGCGAGAATTACCGGAAAAGAAAAAATTACCATGTAATAGACCTTTCCGGTCATAAAAACACCAGAACTTCAAGAGGAACACATCCGGTGGCTTTGGTTGCTGCTGAAATTCTGGTTTGTAATAGCTAATCCCTGAGGCAGAGGAACACGAAGGACAGACCTCCATCAGTCTCTTGTGCAACAAATTCCACCTTGTGTTTGGTTTTCCAACCACCCAGAATAATATGTAGCACCATTTTCCATCAGTTGAAACATCTTTAGCACACAAAAAGGGAAGAAATATCAGTCAGATATTTAAAAAAATGATAATAATTGTAGAGAAATCGCAAGCCAAATGTTGTGTTGGGAATCTAATTCCCAAAACAAAAGTGTATGATATTTGAACGAAATGAGAAATCAGACTGCATAGATCGGTTCACACAAAGAATAAAAAAATAAAAACTAAAAAATGTGGAAAATCAAAGAAATCGGGATTGATAGCCCAGACCTTGTTTTGATAAGGATCCCTTGCCCCACAAAATGAACTATAGGAAATTGAAGGAAAAAAAATATATAGCAACAGCAATCTCTTACTTCGTCAGAAATCTAATATTTCCCCCCAAAAAAAGTTATAGAAAATATAGCTCATCCCTGCAACGATTCTCAAAACCCACAACAGGAATGCCAAAAAACCGAACAAAGATGCAAGATTCAGAACGATCCATGTCCGGTTTTTCTAGGAATCTAATATCCTACCCAAAAAATTCAGAAAAAAAAAAATAAAAAAAAAAATCGATCCATGATGTTTTCCCCCCTCTCTCTTCTCCATTTTCCTGCAACAAAACTTGAAAAAGTAAAATAAAAGTACCGAATGAAAGAAACTGACCTCCTCTGGTAATGCTTAACCCAAACTGCAATATAATCCTGCACAAATCGCACCCCAGCCCAGTCTTGTCCGGGCAATTGACAGTAATCTCGGCGGGGTCACCTGGCTTCTCAGCTTGCCGGATGAGCACCACATCCTCATAGTCATATAGAATGCCCATTTGATCTCACTCCCTCCGTCACTCTCCGCCCACTCTTGTTTTTGCTCTGTTCTTGTTGGCTTCAATGACTCAGAAAGTGATGATGATAAAGCACGCAATCCAGATGGGTATTTTTTTGTTTGGTGCTTGTTCAATTCAGCACAGACACTCGGAGAGATTCCGTTGAAGCAATATCAGATACCAACTACGACAATAGATCATGGGCTCCTCCTCCTCCTCTGCTTTCTCACTCGTTTTCTCCACTTTATCTTTCTCTTTTCTTTTCTTTTCTTTTCCTCTCCCGGAATTTCAATTTCTCGTCCTTTTCAAAATATAGGAAATTTGAAAAAATCGTGGTAATCCAGTGTGTCCAAGTCCAACTTGGTTTCACAGCTGCGCCCAACGTTAATGGCCTACCCGTTGAAAAGTCAAAGTTTTAGCTTTTGACCCGTCTAACCTGTATGATCAACGGTTAGAAACTTAGAAAGCATTAATTCATTTGGATAATCCCAAATTAAAAAGAAAATGGAAAATACTCATAAATTTGATTGATCTAGATATATAAAAGGAAAAAAAAAATTTGTCCTCAATAAAAAATTAAAAAGCTTTATATATTATTTAAATAATTTATCATCCACTTTAATTCAAGAATGTCTTTCTAATAATTACTTTATTCTTAAATATATTTTTTATTTATTTCATAAAACCTTATTTTACCTTATGCAAGTTGCATCTAACATCCCCACAAATCTTTGCCCAAATTAATGATTTCCATATGGGCCATTTTTTCATAAAATATCCAAATTGAGATCCTTTTGCTTTATTAGGATTGCATTTAATCGAGGCATGATGCCTAATTTAGATTGTACATATGTAATCGATCCATACTACACCCCTGCTCGGAGGTTAGAGATCAACTTTGATACAATGTATAACAATATATACCCAATCATATTTAAATTTTATGTTCGGAGGGGTTCTCACGACCTTAAAACGCATCTACAATATTAAGAGGAACTTATATTTATATAACGTTAATAATTTTCTCTCATATCTGATGTGAGACATTACACAATGTTCAAATATTATAATAAACAAATTATTGTTAATATTGTCATTATACAAGAAGAATGCAATGAATAATTTACATTATCATTTTACATGTGGAGTAATTATTATTTTGTTTTATTACACATGAATTAATTATTATTATTGTTTTGAAATTAAATTTGAGAAAAAAAAAGGTAGAATTTTCTCATGTCCATTAATAGTGGAGTTTGAATGGTGACGAAAAGCTATGGTTATATGTAATATTACTTTAAATTTGGTACAATTCATTGGGTGCCACTTTGACTTTTAGTTGCACTAATTGATATTCTTTATTAAAAAAAGACATTAGGGTTCATTGGTTTAAAGGATATGAAAGTTATAAGATGTAGGAGGTGAAGGGGAGTTCTTAAAGTCAAAGATTTTAATGCATGAGTTTAGATGTTTAAAGCAATCAAATGCATATTAGAAAAACAAAATTTTCGTGGAAAACCTTCACACAATAACATATGATTGTAAACTTACAATCCACTAAATATAAAAATGAAATATATAATCATACTATCGTGTTTCGTGTTGAAGGTAATGATTTAAAAGTTTATTGTTAAACATATATTTATATATAAGAGAAAATTTAGTGCATTTGGAATCATTTCATAAATCATATTTTATCAAAACAATAATTTAAAATTTTAATGAATTTAGCATAATTTGGAAATATTTTTCTTTTAAAATTTAAATATTTTTATAAATATATATATATATTTAAAATATTAATTTAATTTTTTTTCAAATTAATTTTATTTCAATTTTTCATAAGTTAGGTCTATATCAAAGAGTGTAAACATAGGAAAGTATGACCAAAATCAATGATTTTAAGTTAAGTTTTCCTATTCAACTTAAATCCTATTGGAGCTTACTAATTAATGGCGAAAATGGTCACATTTTTTTTTTTTTTCACATTTTTCATGTTGATAAAAAGACCCAAATTGCATTGACATAAAACATGAAAAAATTAATCTTTACTAAGAATATATATATATATATTTTAAATTTTGGATCATATTTGTAAAGCAACATACTTAATGTCAAGATTTGACATCAATGATAATTATATCCTCCTCATTATTAGAATCATGAAAGTAAAACCCTTTCATGGTGAGTCGGTGACAACTCCAAGTATTTTTTTAATGATTTATTTTAAATGTATATATATATAATTCATAAATATAATAATTACATATTGAATTACTATTTTTGTTTTAAAAGTCTATAAAATAATAAATGTTTTTAAATCATATTGCACGTGTAGAAGTTTGAAAAATAACAACCTACTCTTATCTCAAATATGGTATTCAATCAATTTAATGATAATGATTGTTTTTTGACTTTTTTTAATTCAGTTAAAAATAAAAATAATATGTTGATATTAATTAATAGAACTAAACTATATCTATTAATAATAAGTTCAATTTAATTATATTAATTAATGTCAAAGATTATTTTTAATTGAGTATAAAAAGCTAAGACCTGTTTGACAATATTTTTCAGAATAGTTTGTTTTTTTTTTAGAATAAAAAAACTAAAAAACATGTTTGACAACTAGAAAACCTTTTTCTACTTTCTATTATCAAAAATAAAAAGTATGATGTTTTTAGAAAACATCTTTTAGTTGTTTTTAATTGTTTTAATTTGGTTTTTTAGAGTTGTTTAAAAAAATAATTATACAAACATCTATTATGATTAAAAATAAAGCTTTAAACATAAAAATTATTTTTAAAGTATATTTAAAAATATTGAAAATGAGTTTAAAATATTTTAGGCTCTCAAACAGATTTTTTTTTTTAAATATAATAAAATGGTTTTCTAAAATTATTTTCAAAAATTATATTTTGTTTTAAAAACAGTAACAATAAGCCTTTGATATTTTCTATTCATTAAAAAAACAAACACTACCTACGTACTTAATGATAATAATTTCTAATAATTTTGGTTTTAAAATATATGAAATAATAAATATTTTTTAATCATATCATTAAATTGAAATATGAAAAAATAAAAAAATAAAAAATTAAAGGACATTAAAACGCACATATCCCTAAGTTAAGCCAGGCAACTGCCGACTCTCCAGTCGTAAGTGAGAAATCCTTGTGAGCCATAAATAAATAAATAAAAAAGAAAAAAAACCCAAAATATCATCATATTATCGTTTGCGGATAAGTTGGGAGGAGGTATTTGATTTTATCACGATATGTTTGATCCTGTTAATTTATCACCAACCGCCCATCTTTCTTGTCCATCAAGCAATAGCCACGTGGTTGTTGTCTCCCCAAATTCTTCGCACGTGCTTTCTCTCACTGTTGAACAACCTTTTCAATTAATTTTTTTGTAACTGCCAATTACAACTGCGCGTCTTTATTAGCCTTTCTGATGGAGTTTTTGGTAATTTCCTAAAATACGCGCTTAACCAATCAAATCACATTTCCGAAATAATAAAAAAATAAAAAATATATATTATATTTATAAATTTAGCCGTTATTAATAATTAATTCAAGATTTACAGTAATGGGAAATTGAAATTGTATACAAGGTAGGATCATAGGACAATAATTTAGTTATTTTTCCCGGGAAACAATCACGTGTCATCATTTTATATTGGGAATTTTTTAGGTTTAGTAAAAGTTTTAGGTTTGAAAATTTTCACCGACCGTTTGAAATTTGTTATTATTATAATTAATTATGTTGTAAATTGGACTAAACAAAAAATATATTTTAATTTTAATTTTATATTTATTGGTTGCCCTATTATTTTTTTTTTCATATTTAATTGTCAGTCGTTTTCATTATATTATTTTACTTTATTTTTATTTATTAAGTTATTTTATACATCAATTTAAATTGACTTTAAGTTATTTTATATTTAAATTATTAACTTAAAAATTATTACTTAATTTTTATATTAAGTATTAAGGTTGTTTGATAACATTGACTTAAAATATATTTTAAATCATCAAATTAATATATTTATTATTATAAATTATAATTAGGATAAATAAAGTTGAGTAATAGTGGAGGGTGTGGATCATAAAAGGAATTAGGATAAATAAAAGGTAAAAATGGTAAAATAAAGATATGAATTTGGGAATAAGTTCATTATTTTTATTTATTACTTAAAATTATTTTTTATTTTAAGTTATTTTATAAAACATACTTAATTCACTTAATGAATTAAATAAAATTATTAATTTAAAGTTGGTTTAAAAAACCTCATTTAAATATTTGTTTAAAAAAATATTTTACATCGGAGGCATCCAATATTTTTAACTATTAAAATTATAATAATTAAACATTTGTTTATATTTATTTATTTATTTTGATGTTTTAAAATTAAAAACTTCAATAAAAATAAAAATCTTATAAAAAAAATTATCTTATTTATCTTTAAAAATTATTTTAAATTTGAGGTTTAAAATAATTTTTAAAATCAATATTCTTTTATATAAATATCTAAGACTATTATTAATTTTTTTATTGTAAAAGAATTGCTTCAAAAATATTTAGAAGCTTGTTCTTCCAAATATTTTTTAAAATAAATATTTCTTAAAATTTTCGTGATGTTTTATTTATTTTTTAATATTTCGAATCTATTTTGAAAATTTTAATATAATTGTCAAAATCATTGACATATGAGGTTTTTTTATTAAATACAAAAAAAATATGTATAAAACTTCGTACTCCTGGATTTTAGGAATTATTTATTTATTACTTAAGAAATTTTCGAACAAGTTTGATTTTGATTCCATTTGTAAGAGGGTCCAAGAGTCTACTCGTGGTGACATGGAATTTCCATGAAACCGGCAAAATGATGACGTCATTAGATGACGAAAGACTTGCGGAGGGCGCACACTTGTCCGCCCACAACCAACTTTTATCTAACTCCACCAACCTGGTAGGTTAAACCAACTGCGAGAACTTTTAGTGTAAATTTCTTTTATATCCTTTTAAAACGTAAGCAAAAACCTTTATTATACACTATTCACCGACCCTTTTATCAATTGAACACATTTTTTTGCAAGTTTGAATAAAATATAAATGAGTTCGGATCAAATTTGTATGGATCTGTATAGCTTATTTAAGAATCAATTTATATGATACGAATTCGATCCACATGGACTTATTTAAAAATCCTGTTATTAACTTAATTTATATTTTTAAACCATTTAATTTATATTTAAGTTATTGCAAAATTTATTTTTAAGTAAATAATTAATTGATTTTTAAATATGTTTAGTTGAGACATAGACATATACAAAACCTACTTCAACCTAATTATTAAATGAGATTTGATTATTGAATGAATTATATAATGTGTTGTTTATTTAATAACTATATAATATTCGAGTTTATGTTTTTGACACAACTATTATTCGTGTTGAGCTTGGGTTGAACCATGTAATAAAATATATAGGCTTTGATACGACACGACATGAATAAGGCCCATCGACACGAATTGTGACCCCTAATTTTTAGAAATAGTTTATTAGTAAAAAAAAAACCTAAAAATTAATGTGAAATGATAAAATCGAGGAAAAAAAATTAAAATATCGAATCGATATCTACACATGATATCTATGAATAACATCAAGGTAAAAAGAAAATGAGATATAATATTTATTACATATAAAATTAAGATAAAAAATGACGAGATAAATAAAATATGGAATCATACCATTCGTATTACATACGTTACACTACCTTATTGATGATGCCTTTTTATATGTTTGGGCAATGAAGTGGGAAGTGGGAACTAAAGTCGATGAATTTGAAGTTGTTGATTCACGTGGTCAACATTTGGTGAAGATAATTTATAATTGAAGAGGAGGTTGCGCATATTTAAATAGGGGGGATAGGTGGCTGGTTGCTTCGTGGGATGGCAGACTTTGGACTTTGCACTACCTTTTACACTAAGTTTTGGGTTTGTTCATGTAATATGCTTTTGAAAAAGGTATATTCCACTTCAATCTTCCCATTAGATTCTTTTTTTATACATATTTGGGTGCTAATTGATTTGAAATGTGTTGACTGGGGGTTTGGACCCGGAATTTGTTTTGTTTGTTGGCCTTGTCTGGCTGCTTAATTGGGGCCTAGGCCGTCTATTTGCTTTGCACATGGAACCCCACCAACTCGGCTACTAAGGGAAGGGTTTTTAACTTTTTATACGACATCCCCGCAATAATCCACAACATTGAGTACACGTTTCTGACTTTTCTAATATTTAAAAATTTTTACCATTCAGAATCAATAGTAGAAATACTATAAATATTTTTTAAAATCACAATCAAACACAGTCTAGGATCGAGTTTTTATGTATAGTGTTTTCGTAAAAACGTTTTCTATTTTTTAAAGAATCATTTATTAAATGTTTCTCCAAAAAATAATATAAGATTATGTTTTTGGTTTTTAGAAAATTTGAGAAAAACTAAAAGAGAAAGAAAATAGAAAAGAAAAGTAGAAGAAAAAAAAAGAAAAAATAAATAAATTTAAAGTCAATAAATTATTTTTATTTGCTACTTCAAATTCATTTATTTTATTTTAACTCATCGATATAAATATTAAATAATTTAAAAATGTATAAGTTTTTTTTACGAGTTTTAATTATATTTTATTTACTTTTATATCTTTCGTACGATAGTCAAACATGAGAAAATAATTTTTCTTAGTATTTTTTTTAGTACCTTTTGAAAACCAAACATAACCTAAGTGGTTTTTTTAATACTAGAAGTGATTTTTTACATTCTAAATTTTATTAAACACCTATTTTTTTTTTTCAAAAATACTTTTTAGATTAAAAACATTTTCTAAAATAACTTCTGATTCTAAATAAATTATCACATAATTAATAAAAATGGTCCTAATTTCATTTCCTTTTCTTTTTTACCTTAATCTAATTACTAGTATAATTTTTTTCTTTGAGCCATCTTTATTTATTTCTATTTTTTCACTAATTTTATGCTGTTGTATTTATATTAATATTTTATTTTTATTAAGCATTAAAAAAATGAAAAAAAACCAATATGTTAATTTTTTATTTTAAAAAAATCAAATATTTTAATTTTTTCTATTCAATAAAAATTTATAATAAGTCATAAAAAAAATGGAAAAATAAATAATTTAAAATTTAAAAACAAACTACTTTTAACACAAAACTAAAAAAACAAACACCCTCAAAGTTAAAAATTGATCATAGTATAAAATCTATTTTCATATAAGAAAAAGTTAGAAAAATAGACTTATTATTTTTAATTTCTAGATTTAATAAGATTTTCTTCCAGATTTCCTAATTTCTAGGTTTTTTTTTTTTTTTTTTTTGGGTTTTTCAATAGAGTTTTGTGTGAGTTCTGACTACTGAAGTGAGCCATTGAGTTTTGGGTCAAAAGGGCCTTTTGGGCCAAGTATATAGACTATGGCCCCGTTTGAATTTGCCTTCCAAGCGGCATCTTTGTTGCCATGTAGAGTCACGTAATAATCTTATTATTATTTTTTAAAATTCACATTTAAATAATGTTTTTATTTTTATTTTTTATTTTATGTAAATATCGAAAAACGTAAGATCACATGTCCACAAATGCGACTTTAGTATTAAATTTGTAAAACCGCATTTCAGTACTGCGGGTTCTATATAAACTATGTATAAGTGCACAGGGATAATGTGACTCCAATTGAAATTCATATTTTTTTGGAACTTTTTTCAATTATATTGTAAATCTATAATTAATTTTTTAAATATTATATTTATCTTTTTTAGTCATTTTTTTTAAATATATTTTAATTTTTTTTGCATATTCTAGTGCGAACATTATCATCAATCCTATAAATTAATAAACTCCTCATTATCTTCATTATCCATATATCATTAAAAAAAAAAAAATTGAAAAAAAAAACAAGTCAATTCTCAGTTGGTTTCCACTATTTCAAAATTTTTAGTTTTCATACATTATTTTTGTTATTTTATACTATCATATTTAAGTTGTTATTTTATTAAAATTATTAATTCAAGGACAAAATAGGATGATAACATAAAATTATTGTGTCGGCATAAACTTTAATGCAAACAATGTTAGTTTAAGAATATAAAGATAAAATAATCTATACAATGGTATATGGGGTTTTAACATGGTTTGACCAATCATGTTTATATTCACACATGAAAGACAATAATTTCACTCTATCATAAAAAATATTATAGATGACAAAATTATATATAACTATAGAGTTCCCGAAACATCCTATATTTCTTCACTTCTTGTATCCACATTCTAAACCATGAACTTCTTCACTCCACTGGTTTGTCATATTCTTTCTAACATCTCTATCTCATAACTTTTTCTAATTTAGAATATTTATAAAGATATTCCTAATAACTTTCCTTATTCTATAAAAAAAATTTAATATTATAATAACATATTAACTTATGAAATATTTTATAAAATATTCTTTACGAAAAGTAATCAATACTAATTAAGAATTTATGATACTTTAAAAAAATGAATAAAATTAATATTTAAAATATTATGAAGAAGAAATTATAATATTTTTAATTATATATTTATTCAACTACTAACCCACAATTCCAACATCAAAGAGGAACTCCTTCTAACTCAATTGAATGAATAAATGATAAGATAATTACATGATGTTGTATGTAAGTAATTCGTGTTGGTGAGTGGTGTTTGTATCATACCATAGGTCAAACATTCTATCGAAATATGTCATGAATAATAATTGGGTAACAAATATAATCCAAAATACTATCTAATTATTAAACATATAACACATGATATAACTCATTTAACTCACTCAATAATTTAGTGTTAGGTGAAGAACTTCAAATCATATTGAAGTTCAATTGCCTTACTACTAGGCACCTTCGTTACCCCAAAAAATGTAAGGAACTAGGATAACTTCTACAAGTAGCCAGGTTATATCATTTCAAGGTCAAGTGTTAGAAGGAAAGGGGGCAAGTGTCAATTAGAGTTTTGCACCAACCCTAACAAAATCGAAGGACAACACCATTTTGGTGGAAGGTATGATTTTAGTCTATACGATTTGGGTGCATGTTTTGTTTGATATGAGTGCAACACATTCTTTTTTCTCTGCATCTTATGCATATGCATTGAGGTTGAAAATAGAAAAGGTAGAAAACCCGTTGTACATTAAGTCCCCTATGGACATGAATTCTAGAGTTGACAGTGTTATGATACAACCTTTAAAAGCATAATATGATATAACAAATTTAAAATTCATCATTTATTTAATAATATTTCGGATTTTCTTTTATCAATCCTTATTCCATATATTATACTTTTTAGGCATTCTCACTTAACATCTCTTGCATTGTATATGACTTAGGTGCATTAGGAGTTACACGAAGATCTAAGTCATGAGTTTCTTGCAAATAAATAATTTGTTTACAGTCAGTTTATAGACTTAGACAATTCATTAGAGATTGTAGTATACTACTTTCCAATTGGATGGATAACTGGTCTTAACCATTGGGATGAATTTCTTGTGGTGAGTGCACTTATGTATATGATTATACATTAGATAGGACCTACAGAGAGTCATGACGTAAGACTATTGAGTAGTTATGATTTCACTAAGCTGCTATGTTGTGTTTTCTCTTAACCTTGAGAGAATATTGAGGTTGTGCTAAAATTCGCAATAACTTTGACCTATGGGTGAGATCCTAAAGTGATCATATATTCTATATGGATTAAGTCATTATTAATGGAAACCAGAAGCAATAGGTATTTTCAATATAGACATCATGATATCTCATGAGATTAAAACAATATGTCCCCTTAGGTGATCCTAAGGATGTCTATTTGGGTAATATATGGTCATAGTAGTTCTTTAAGTGGAACTTAACATTAGCTCTAACGAGCTAAGATATGTTAATTGACCATAGTATAAGAGGATTTGAAACTCAAGAAGTAGAAGTAATTTTGAAATGATAGTAATTTTTACCTTGTTAAATTATGAACATTAATTCATGGAAAGATTGTATAAAATGGATAGCAGATCATGGACCTAAACACTTATGTTGTAATATATATATATATATATATATATATATATATATATATATATATATAAGATATTAGAGTGCAATTAATTATTTATAGTGAGTTGTTGAGTTAACTTTAAAATTGAATTTTTGAGAGAGTCATACTATCTTATGGGTCCTAATGGCCTTCATTCAAGCTCATATACATTGTTGACATGTTTTATGAGAGTTGGATAAACTTTAAATTCACTTATGTGCATAAGGGAATTTTGGTAATTACACAATGTTGCACTTGGGTTAGTGAACGACATCTTTACATTGAGCTAATTGACTAATTAGTCCTACAAGATTATCTAATTAATCAATTATGACTTTTTATGGACTAAATTAAATGACCCAAGTCTATGTGAACTCAAGTCACTTGAATCCAGTTAAGAACCTTATAAATACCCCTTATAGGTTAGGGTTTCATTCTTCCATTCTCCTTTCTCATGTTCTTAAGAGAGCCCTAGCCTCCACCTTTAAAGATTTCCACCATCTTTTTGCCAAAGCTTAAGGATGAGCCATCGGGTAAAAGATCTCTAGCTAGGTCTATGAGATCGTCTTCAATACTTGAAATTTAAGGTTTAGAACATCTCAACCTAAAGATCATTTTTTTTAAACAAATATATTCAATAGATATTAATATGAAAATACATTACTGAATTGCCAATTGTGTATTCAATATATTTTTTTTGAACACCATTTATAAGGGATAATTACATTACATATACCCGTACAAAATCATCACAATGGGACACTAAGTTATCCAACTCTTCATCACCTTCCAATTCTTTGATGATTTTGGGATCAAATTTGAGTGTGTAGTAGAACTTCTTTCCATCAAGGGAAATATTCAATTTCTCTAATTAACATCGAATTCCTCATAAAGTTATGATAATGCATTCATATGCCATCTATGCAAAATCAAATATTCACTTGATTTTATTAAAAATCCCAAACTTTACATTTTTTATTTTTCAAAGCATCATTATATATATTAATAAATAATGTTTATATTTTTATTAAAAAATATTTTAAATATAAATAAATATATATTCCTAGCACCACTGTACACGTGTACAGAGACTGATGCCACCCTACAGCCACGCGTTCCTCATGCAACACAAAGCTTCTGCATGGGTCACACACACATCCTCACTTGGAAGGGCCTTTTCTAAACCACAATGACTATTATGCCCATATGTACTTCTGAAAAGGATTTAAATGGGGACAAAATCGTAATTGCAGCCCGGTGAAGCAGAGCTCAAGGAGGAGGGGAGGGACGATGGGAGGAGGTCTAACCGGTGCCCTTGGAGTCGCGGCACTCCTAACCTGCGCACTCGCAGCCTCTGCAATTTCACTCCACGAACACGATACCCCATGGGACCCGAAAATAGTCCAAGTAACAGACGGTCACAGCCACAGAAAATTCGGTGTAGATGGTGTATTGGGCACAGAGAAAGAGTTCAGAATGTTCATGGAGAAGTACGGGAAAGAGTACAGTAGCAGAGAGGAGTACGTGCACCGCCTAGGGATATTCGCGAAGAACATGGTGAGGGCGGCGGAGCACCAGGCGCTTGACCCAACGGCGTTACACGGCGTCACGCCCTTCTCCGATCTCTCCGAGGAGGAGTTCGAGAGGATGTTCACGGGAGTGGTGGGTGGGCCTCACATGAAGGGAGGAGTTGCGGAGACTGCAGCGGCCTTGGAGGTGGATGGGTTGCCGGAGAGTTTTGACTGGAGGGAGAAAGGAGCTGTCACTGAGGTGAAGATGCAGGTAATTGGTTCAGTATTTCTTCACTCATTTTTGCTAATTGATATTTAAATTCCTTCTTCAGCTGGGCTGAAGGCCCCATATATATATTAGTCAAAAGCAAAGGAGCTTGTAACATTGATGCAGGGCACATGTGGATCATGCTGGGCTTTTAGCACCACAGGAGCAGTGGAAGGAGCCCATTTCATTTCAACAAAGAAACTTCTCACTCTAAGTGAGCAACAACTTGTAGACTGTGATCACATGGTAATTATAAGCTTAATTGTGTTTGGATTCTTCTTCCGAGTCTTTCATCTGGACTTTGGTCATAATGAACCTAAAAGCTTTTGGAGGGTTTGTTATAATGAACATTTCTGATCATGCACAAATCCAATTAATACTTGTTTCTGTTATATTTTTCTCAAGTGCGATATAAGGGACAAGGCCGCATGTGACAGTGGTTGCGAGGGAGGCCTTATGACAAATGCTTACAAGTATTTGATTGAGGCAGGAGGGTTGGAGGAGGAAAGTTCATATCCTTACACCGGCAAGCATGGCGAATGCAAGTTTAAACCAGACAGAGTAGCAGTTAGAGTTGTGAATTTCACCGAAGTCCCCATCGATGAGAACCAGATCGCCGCCAATTTAGTCTGCCATGGTCCCCTTGCAGGTTAGTATCTTATGTACATCCATTGTCAAATAATAAGAAGACAACATGATTGAAAGTGGATTAATCAAAGACCTATTGCAGTTGGTTTGAATGCAATCTTCATGCAAACTTACATCGGTGGAGTGTCGTGTCCTCTCATATGCCCCAAGAGATGGATAAACCATGGCGTTTTGCTGGTGGGGTATGGTGCAAAGGGGTACTCCATCCTGAGGTTTGGCTACATGCCCTACTGGATCATTAAGAATTCATGGGGCAAGAGATGGGGAGAACACGGCTATTACCGGCTTTGCAGGGGCCATGGCATGTGTGGGATGAACACTATGGTCTCTGCAGTGGTGACTCAAACCTCCTAAAACTTTCTATTTTACCATGCTACTTCTGTTTGTGATATATATATACATGGATGGAAATGAGTAAACCAGGCCATGGTTGTTCCGCTTGTGAAATATTGGCTAGAAATGAATAATAAAAGGTCATATAACATAGTGCTTCAGCAAACCAGAGAGATTTTTTTTTTCTTTTCAGCAGTGGTCTCATAAGGATTAAAACCAATTGCCGGGAATACCCGGATTTCTCCATTCTTTGGCCCTGGTTCATATAGGGTGCATGCATCCACATCATAAGTTTTTTCTAGACCTAACGCAGCAGAAAGACTGTAGAACGTTCGTACCTGTGATGTAGATATTTCTATATCAATTTCTATCCCATGAAGATTCTAAAAGACTCTGAAATTGCAGTGGTCATTGTAGAACTCGATCTTTCCTTCTATGGGTCTTGGCACAAGAGAAGGGTGACTAGGTTCAAGTTTCAAAAAATACGAGAGGAAGAATGAATTCATAACCCTTTACGGGTTTATATAGGTTTTCATGTAGGTTTAAGTGACTTAGTCCATTTTTTTTTTAATTAACTTTTATTCTTTTATATTTTTATAGAAAAACTCCTGGTGTTTAAAATCTTTTATAATTTTCATATAATTTTGTTTAGAAAATCTAATAACATTCCCATTAAAAAATATATTTATTTAAATTTTCTTTGAGGTTTTTTTATACAAAGTTATAACAAATTTATTTATAATCATTTGTAAAGTTACATCTCATATAATATATATAAAATAGATTTACTTATTCATTATATATTAAAGTCTCATTTATTATTGATTATAATCATTAACATGGAGTTCATTTTTTAAGTTAGACCTAATCCAATCCAAATATAATCCAATGTTTGGATGAGTTTGGGTAATCATTTTCAATGTTCGAGTTGGATTTGAGTTATGTTTTTTCAATTTAAACTCAATCTAGGTTGAATTTTTGGGTTAAGATTTGGACAATCTAAGTTTAACTCAAATCAAAATCAATTTAATGTTTTTATAACGTATCTTATACTATATAATAATATTTATATTTTTTTTTTAATTTTAAGGAAAAAAAATCAAATTATATTATATAGAATGGCTTTCATTATTTTTAGAAAATATATAAATTTATGTTTTCTTTTATTGTTATTTTGAAATTTTGTTTTAGTTGTTTTTAAATTTTTATATAAATACATTAAAGTAACATCATAAATAGATTTTGAATTATACAACTCAATCAATCTGAGTTTTATCTGATCAATCCAAATTTAACTTGAATTATTCTACATTTAATATGAACTAAAAAAAATGAGGTTAAGTTAAGTACCCGGGTTAGAGTTTGGATTGGATTGAGTTTAGGTTAATTATTTCTTAATTCGAGTAGAGTTCGGATTAGTTAGCAACTCGATTCACCGTTATGGATTTTGAACCATTAATGAGTGGAACTGAAAGAGATCAAGGAGAAGTAAAGAAGCATCATCTTCTTCACCAAATCTTATAATGGCCCCGGACTACCACAATACATCTTCCAAATTGCATACCCAAATGAAAATTGGTACTTCCATTAAACCTTTAAATCTAAATCAAAGATTCAAGAGAACTAAGTCATCCAGCATGTTTTAATTAATATTTATCTTCATTAATTTGAACTTATATTTATTTCAGTTGATTTTAAATTATAAATTTATTTATAAAACATTTATATTTAAAGTATTATAAATGCATAAAATAATTATAAAATATTTATTATAAAAAACAAATCATAAATATAGAATTATAATTCTAAAACATATTCTCATTAATATGTACAAATAAGATAAAAAGAATTCAGAATTAAAAATAAATTAACTACTCTAATTTAATACTTAAAAATAAAAATAATTTTAAATTATAATACAAAATTATCTAACTAAATATATTTAATTTACTTAATGACTTAAATTAAGTTATTAGATCATAAGTCATTAAATTAATTTACCCAACACCCTCTATAACAAACAATAAGATTAGCCTACAACAAATAATAAGATAACAAGGGCACAGGCTGCATGCATTCTTATTCCCAAAAAGAAATTTGTGTTACATCATGAGCTGCTAAGAAATGTTTCATAACCAACAAAATACCAAAATTTTATCCAGAATTCCTAGCTGTGGGCTGTAGACTGTGGGCTGTGGGCAAATTATTTACAAGCACACTGAGAATTCAAGGACAGCATGCCCAAATTATTCAACTGTGTAATATAAAAAAAGATATAGGCTTCAATACAACAGAGGGAATCACATTTGAGCAACCCTTTCTTCTGCCTCCTTTGATTCAGCAGGTGTGTTTTCAGGAAGTTTGTTTTCAAACCACCTCTTGAGCATCTCCAGTGCAACTCGGGGCTGATCCATGGGAACCATGTGACCAGCATCATGGACCTGTTTATGGTTACATATTAAATTAAACCACCATGTCAGCACCAACAATCACCTACTTCCTAAGTCTACTGCTATGTGAGAAAGACATGGTTTGAGAGAGAGACCTTGAGGAAGGTAAGAGGGCCGTGGATTTTCATCAGTCCAGCTTTTGAATCACCAATTACAAAAGGAACTTCAGGAGCCGCTTGGAACTCTAGTTGACCACCCCATTCCATGGCATGCACCCATCTTGAGTTACCTGTTCAAGTCAAGCACATTCTCAGCATGGACATTTATTCAAAAGGTTAGCTCACTAAATAAAAGAAAAAAAACACCAAGGTCTAAATTAAGCTCAAAAAGTTACCAAGCCAATTGCAGATCAGGTCATATTCTCCAGCATATACAAGCAATTTGATTCCATCGTCTAGAAGATCAGGAATACCAACTTCAAGATTCCTCATCCAGTCCATTAGCAAAGCCTGATACACAGCAGGGCTACATGGTACAAATTCTATGTCCCCAACTCCAAGAGCAGCTCTTACAGGTTTCTGGTTCAGGAATTTCTCCATGTTTGAGAAGTCATAGCAGAGGCTCCCCTCACACGTCTTTCTTATGTCATAGTACTGTAGAGAACACAACTAATGCCTATCAATATTTTAAGATGTGCTTGTCTTTCCCTGACATGGTTCTCTCACATGGTGCTAAGATGCATGTTTACCTGCTCTCTTTAATGGGCTGTTTTCTCACTAGTTGAGTTGATAAAGAATCTGGTCTATTCCAGAATCTTCTTTTGTTGAAGAAAAGTCTCAAATAAAAAACAAGCACATTTTTTCAGTTGCAACCAACATGAAATTCACCCTTCAGTATTATTGTAAAAGGATTTTATATTTCCCGAGATGTTATGTAAATAAAAGAATAAAAAAAATTTATATATATATATATATATTTCCAAGTTTATTCTGAGGGTATCTGATGTTGATTATAAATGTCTTAAAATGCTTTGGGCAGAAATCATGTTCTAGAAGAAATGATAGCAAACAGCACAAAACATAACCTAAATTTGTGATTAATATGTTGACGGCATCAACAAACATTCAACAGGGATATACAAAGGGTCAGGGGGGGCTCCCTATCCCCGTCCCCACTTGTAAATTTATTCCCCATCCCTGTCCCCTGTTGTAAATTTATTCCCCATCCTCACCCCATTCTCCATCCTAGAGTAAACGGGACAAGGACGGGGAATCCCTGTTAGGAGGTCAAATTCCTCATCCAATATGGGAATCCCTATTAAGAGGCAAATTCATATATAGAAAAATAAAAAATTATTATAGCATATTATTATTTTTAAATTTTATATATATATATATTATAATATAATAAACATAATCGGTGCAGGGACAAGAACAGATTCAGGCCAGGGAATAGGTTCCCCATCTCCATCCCTGCCTCATTAGGGGCAGATCCCCCTAGGGACCCGACCCCATGGGTTTTCTTGTCATCTTTAATTCAATATGCCATCCAGACACTAAAGAAGGAAGGATTTATGTGTACTCTTACATTCGTGTCACCAGAAAGGGCCATGATTTTACTGAATATGGAATTGCAAACAAAATATGAAGCCATGCAAGAGATTGTCCCATCAGTGCCTGAAACAGTTAAAAGGAATGCTTATTAGAAATAAGCACCTTTTCCAATGTGTGCACACACAGAAGGGTTAAAAGAAGACACCAGCACATAGAAGGGGAAAAGAAGGAACCTGGAAAAGAAAAGGGAACAAGCTCATTAAAGAGGGAATAGGACCACACACACAGAAACAAGGGTTAAAAGAATACACCAACACATATAGAAGGAGAAAAAGAAAGAATGGGAAAAAGAAGGAACCTGGAGAAGAAAAAGGTACAAGCTCACTAAAGAGGAAGAGAAGGAGGACAAGGAGGAAGAAGTTACCACAAAGTGAAGAAGAAAAAGAAGAAGAGGAAGTTACCACAAAGCTTTATTGCCATCTCACACACAGGAAGCACCTTGTTGATACGGTCATAATCAGGTTTTTCAATCATCCCCATCTCTAATGCATAATCTGTATATGCTTTGTACTGGATTTGAGGATTAGTAAGGCCGTTACCAATTGCAAATCCCTGCCCCAGCATTTTGAGCAGCAAATCAACACTTACAAAGCTAAACAATATTCACACTTAAAAGCTACAATTCTGAATAGTGCAATCAATTCTATACCTTAAGGTTTATGTGAATTCCTCCTTTAGCTTTGTTCCCTCGCTGAATTCGAGCAGCCAAAGCAGGAATATAGTGCCCAGCATACGATTCTCCAGCTATGTAAAAGTCATTGTTTGTAAACAAAGGATGCTCCTCAAAGAAGGCCTAATAACAGAGAAAATAGCCCTGTCAGAACAACAGATTGTTACACAGATAAAACTCAATGTTCCAATGACATTGTTTTCTCCTTTCCTGTTGTTTACATGATAAAATATGCCATCATCGAGTGGTCTTCTAAACCAATATAATCAAAGAGTGATCCAATTATGTTAAATAATATGCCTAAATGAAGGCTACACTTCAAAGATTGCCTTGCTCAGAAATGCAATAATTGGATAGGAGGTTAACATTAAATCCCATGGTTACAAAAGAAAATAAGGATTAACAAAAATTAAAAAAAACAAAACAAAACAAAACAGACCTGCAAGAAGTCAAATAGGTCATTACTGATGGCCTCTTCATTGTGGCGAATGTCACGTAGATCGGAGCTATAACTAAAGCCAGTCCCAATGGGTTGGTCAACATATAATAGGTTTGATATCTGCAGAATCAACATCACAATTACATAAACTTTCACAAAGAACTCTAAAGTCATTGTAGGGAAACTTTTCAAATAAAACAAATGAAAATGAAAACCCAAAATATAGGTGTCTGATTGGATACACTTCTTATTTTTTGTTTTAGAAAGTAGTAATAAATTCTATATAAAAAGTAGAACATCTTGTACAAAAAGTATAAATTTACCTTGTATCTTTAAAAATCACTTTCAAAAATGTTAAAATTTGAAGTCGTAAAAGTTTTTTGATACCTCAAATTTTTTTAGTTTCTAAAACCATTACTTTTTCTATGTAAGCTTCTAAGAGTTCTTGTATGTTACATAAAAGTTACTACTATTTTTTTATTTTAAAAACAAAAAACAGGAGTATTCAAATGGAAACTAACTTGTCTAAATAAAAATTCTACTTTGATATTCTACAACTTCTAATAGCTTAATTCTGTCCACTGCATTAAGCTCCATTGAGTCCATTCTGTTATAGCAGCAAGCACAAAATGCTGCAGTGATAGCTCAGTCTGTCAGACAATATGCTTAACACATGTCAAAGACTGTTCTGAAGTTTGAAACAAAGTCAAATTAAAGAAATACTAAAGTAAATCACTTTGATTATGGAGGTTGCAAGAAAGTTTTCTAGTTTTTGGGATAGGGGAAAATTAGATGACCTAACCTACAGACTACAGAAGGCAGTAGGCTGAAACAAGATCTGACAATGGATATAACCCAAGATAGGTGAAATTAATTGGGAGTGGACAGTTGCTACATGTGCACTAGCTGAAATTGGACATAAAAGATTCTGCATAGTAACTTGGGTGAAAAATACAGTGGTGGGTCATACAACCACTGTTCTAATAAAAAACAGCATATTTCCAGACATTTGTATGCATAATAATTACAGTAACAGCAGTGAATGCCTAAAGTCTGTAATATGAATGAAAATAAACTGAAATTAAATTCTTCCTTTCAAAGCAGCCCAGAAGCATGGAAAGGGACATGGGGGCATGTCTTTATAAAGCATCAAGGATCCTACAAGTTAAGAATCCATCTTGATATTCCCCAGTCCATTTAAATACAAGTCATTATTAAAGCACTGAATTTGCAACTAAGTAGATCTCAGCGCTATCAAATGCACTCCTCATGAAATTCACAATAATAAGGAATGATGAAGAAAATCTAAGAATTCACTTTTTAATGATCCATGTTTCATTTATCTAGCTGCACAAAATCATATAATTTAACTCCCTTACAATAAAAAATCTAATTCCCATACTCTCCTCGTAGTTTAAAGTTAAATAATTAACAATGTTACTTTGAAAAATCACAACTAGACGACAAGGAGGGCAAAGAAATAGGCAACCTCTGATTTCACATATGTACTTCATAGCTGTGAAGTATCCATGTTGGACATGACATGACAAGAGCATGCTATTGTTAAGATATATATCCAACAAATATGTTCAACAATGAAAAGAAGAACCAAATTATAATTCATTGCAACTAATCTTAAACTCATTTTTCTCTTTTTTCATAAACTTATTATTTTTAAACTTAAAATTAAACTTAAATCAGAAACAATCACTTTCATTAATCAATCAAATTTAGCAAATCAGATTATTTGATCAGAAACAACCACCTTCATTCATTAATCAATTATAGCATCAATTATAGCAAATCATATTATTAAGTTGTGTCCCCTCATCATAAGATGGATTTGGGCAATAGACCCACATTGGCCCCTGACATTTGCATTATTAAGTCGTGTCCCCTCATCATAAGATGGATTCGGGAACAAGACCCACATTGGCCCCTGAGACTTGCACCTGAGTCCATGTTGAAGTTAACTATAGTACGTTATTAAGTGTTGATTTAGCTGTAAAAATTCAACTAGCTATAATGGAAAAAAAAATGAAAATTAAACAAGAAAAAAGATACCTTGTCCCAACCCCAGTCATTCCACATAAGAGACATGTTTGCGGCAATAGTGAAGGGCCCATTTTCATAAAAAAGAGCCAATTCACTACCACACCCTGGCCCTCCAGTCAACCAGATGACAACAGGGTCCTTCCTGCTGTCGCGTGATTCAAAGAATAGGTAGAACATCCTACAGACAATGAAAGGAGGAATTCAACATTGGGTGAAAAACAACACATGCACACCAAAACATGCTGCCAAACACTTTCTAGGAAGATATAACTAATATGGCATTAGTTGCAAGGTATAATGCATTGACATAAGACGCAAATATGATTTGATCCAGCTTCTCAATCCACAAAAATTTGACAACCACTTAGATAACATTAATCCCCTTAAGCCATACCAAGGATGGATACCATCATGCACACATCCACATGCAAAATGATGCCATTCATCCAGTAGAGATATTACTTCATAATAAAGCAACAGGCTTCAGTAAAAATGCATAAATTTGGTTCTAACCGATGATCAAATTCATGCCTTGTCATTTTATTAATCAAGTTCTCCAATAAAGAATCCAACTCTATGGGACTTCTTTATTCATAAAGATTTCCAGTGAAAAATCGAAGTTCAATTTTCATAAAATCACTCACTTGTTGGATTGAACAAAAACATTTAGGGTTTTATCAGCATAAAAATAATCAATATATGACACCCATCACATACCAATAAACCCTAAAATCCAAAGAAAAGCACACAATTCCCACATTCTAAATAAAGAAAATAAATAAAATTCCAGGGTTCCCTATTCACCAATTAATCACATAACTCCTGCCACATATCAATAAAGCCTACAAAAAAACAGACAAAAATGAAAATTCAAGAGTTTCAAAAACAAACCTAGCAGCGAGAGAGTGCCTAAGCTTGTAGTAGCCGGCATGTTGACTCAGGTCCTTAACCGATGCATCGGAGTAATCAATACCAGGGAACCTCAGACGTCTCTCCACAAGTTTCTTTGTGGACTCACCCTCCCAATCCATGCCATTGACCGCCTCTGCATCTTTGGGGAATAAATTGAGTTCCCTTATCAGCTTCTCTGCTTGCAACGTTGGAAACTTAGGGTTCAAAGAAGGCCTTAAAAAACCATTCACAGAAGAGAGAGGAGAGAGAACAACAAGAAAAAGAGAAAGAAGAGAGAGATTCACTGAATTCTCCATTCTTCTCCAACTCTGCTGAATCTTCAATATTCAATACATATATATATATACATGCATGGGTGTTTCAAAGAGAGAAAAAAGTGGAACCAACGTTCAATTCAATGCAGTCTAGAGGCAAGAGAGAAGAGTGGTTGGGTGGTGACATGGCAGCAGTTGTTTGCTTTGGCAGGAAGAGAACATCTTTTCAAGGCTTGGTCTTACATGCAAACTTTCTTACCCTTCATAACTTGCACAACAACTGATGTATGCCAATCAAAAACCATAACTGCATTTTCCATGATAACAAAATTGTTCATTTTGCTCAAGTTCTGGAAAATCCATATTTAGATATTTTACTAATGTAGAAAATCGGAAAGCTTGTAATATACTACACTCTTAGTTTCAATAGTTTTTTTGAGTGTATGATTGATCTATGATCAGATAAATTTAGTATACATGTTACAATTTTGAGTGAATTTGATATGGGTGAGGGAAGATGGTATAAGAGGACTAATACTAATTATTATAAATAAACTATTCAAGTTTGTTTTATCTGAAATCACAAGATTGGTTGGCTCTCAACAAAAACTACATTTGATGAAATGCGGTGTTGATTAGCTCTCAAACAAACAAATACCTCTCTTCATGTAGTTCCACTTCATGATTAAAATCAAGAGTAAATAGAGCTCCCCAGCCTTCACATTTCTCAAACAACAAACTCAGATATTAGCCAATGTTTTACTCGTGTAGAATGTTGAAAAGAAAAGCTTGTAAGATACTACACTCTTATTTTCATTAAGTCATTGAGTATATGATTGATCCAAGATCAGATAAATTTGGTATAAATCTTAATACTATTGAATGAATTTGATGTGGGAGGTAGAAGATAATAAATCACTGATCCTTATTATTATAAGTAAAGTTATTCAAATTTGTTTTATCTGAAATTACAAGATTGTGTTAGGTCTCAGTAAAATTGGATTTGATTGAAATAAAAGATTGATTAGCCCTCAAACAAACAAATATCTCTCTCTTCATGCAGTTTCACTTAATGATTAAAATCAAGAGAAAATAAAACTTACTACCGTCAAAATTTTGACACAGCTGTATACATTTGTCACGACTGACATAACAAATTTGCAAGATCAAATTAATATCCAATCCTAAAAATTAAAAACTCTGAATTCCGGACTAGCATTAACCAGCGTAACTGAGGCTGCAAACCCAGAACACAAAAACACACACACCAACAAAAGAAAAGCAAAAATGCCGTACCTCCACTCACCCAGTTCGAATCATCCATTCCCAACAAACCCCACCTCAAAATCACTCCTCGTCGTCGCTCTCATCCTAAAATAACTTGTTTCATCTCTTTCTTCCCCTTCTTCCTCATCCCAAGCCCTCAATTCCCTTCCATAACCTCTCATCAGCTCCAGTATCCAACACTGATGCTCAATTAATATCCTCAAGCAACCCCACCCACCTCTCCCCGGGCGTCCAATCCGCCGCCATCCTCTCCTCCACCGGACCTCGCCGCTCTCCCGCCTTTCCCTGCCGTGACCGCTTCGGCAACGGCAGTTCCCTGGGGCAGACCAGGACAAATGGACGCCGAGAGGGTGCGCTTATTGAGGACTTTTCCGTGCATCCCCCGCGCGCCGGGCAAGGGCGTGGGAAGGCGAGGCGGTCCTTGAGGACGGCTAGCTTGACGACTTCGCCCCAGGCAGAGAAGATGGTGGAGGCACAGCTCCGGCATGCTCTACCTTCCCTCACGTTTCACTCTACCTTTTTTTTATTTCTTACTTTTTATTTTTTATTTTTTATTTTTTATAAATTCTTTTTAATTAAAGGAATTATAAAAATCAAGGCCAAAATTGAAATAAATAAATAAATAATAACAAAAACAAAAATAAAAATAAAAATAATAATAATAATAATAATAATAATAATAATAATAATAATGTTCTCTAATTTGTCTTATAGGAAATTAAGACATAACTTACTTCTCCTTTTATTCTTTCTCATTTTATCAACAATGTTTCTCATCTTCATGTCTCGAACTTAAGGTCTTCTTAAGCTCACGTGAAGGGAGGACGGACCATTTGGAGCAGACATTAAACACTAAAACTTTCTAATAAAAAAAATTAAAAAATAGTTTTTTTATATAATTTTGGTTAAAATATATTTCTACTTTAGCTATTTTTAAAATTGTTTAAATCATTAGATTTTTCTTATTTTTCTAAAAATTATTTATGTTTATAAATGAAATATTAGTATTACAAATAAATTGTAATTATTAATTTCTCATTTTAAGATTTGTTAAAATCAAATAATTTTTTTTTATCTTGCCAAAATTTTCCTATTATTTTTGTAACAAGTGTGTCTTAAATACTGAATATGTTTCTATTTTAAAAATAAAATAAAATAAAACCATCAAACATGTTTACTATTTATAAAATTTTAAAAATGAGGATAAAATGTTTTATTTTTAAATTAATAATTTGAAAATGTAGTAAGAAAAAAATAATCATTTTCTCAAGCTTAAGTTTACTATAAAATGTTTGTAAAAATATCTATATATTTTTAAATTATTTAATTTTAACAAAAAATAATTTGAATAGATTTAAGGGAAAGTGAGATTTGATTCACTAATACAAAAATATATGAAAAAAAGAACCTCAAATTTTTTTAAAATAGTATTATATTCATCTATTTAAAAATAAGTTGAAATTCATATATTTTTTAATGAGTAATCTAATTATTCAAAAAAAAATGTTCATTTACTTATCATGTCATCTAAATCAATTGACAACTATACTTTTAGTCTAGATGGTTCCTTCCTTTTAAATATTTTATGGTTATTATTATTATTTAGGATTTTTTTTAACATTATAAAGTAAGAATTTAAAAAAATATATATTTTAGTATTAATAAGTTAAAAATAAATTCATATTCTTGATAATAAATAAACCAATAATAAATTTTTATTTATTATATAATATTAATAATTGTTTGATATAATAAAGAATAAAATTTGTTATAAGAGTTTTTCAGATATAAAATAATTTACATACGATTATACTTTGATATGTAGCATAAAAATAAATAAATAAATAATTATTTTATATTAAATAAATTAATTATAAATAAAATAATTAAATTTATTATTTATTATTTAATAAACAACCTTATTACTTTTTAAATTGGTAATTATGATTAAATAAGATTTAGTTGACAATATTTTCTCTTAAAATTCTAGGAAATAAAAAAATATCTATTGTTATGAAATAGATTTTTTTTTTTTTGTATAATATTCCTTAAAACTTTTAGGAAACTAAAATAAAAATCATACGAGATTTTGTTTTCAAAGAAAAATAATAATTTATAAGTTAAATTTCTTTTTATTTTTTTCTTCTTTTCATTTCTATTTTCTTTTCTTCAAATTTTCAAAAAAAAAAAAAAAGGATTCTTAACCATTTTTTAAAACAATTTTCTATCCTTTAAAATAAAATAATTAAATATTCTTCCATTTTCAAAAAACATATTTTAATTTTTTTATTATGGATTTTTTTAAAAAATAATTATATTAAAAATAAAATACTATATATAAAATTTATTTCTAAAACATATTTATCAACATAAAAACCATATTAGAATCATTTCAAATTCTTTATTTTAAAAACACTTCCCGACAGGCCTCAAACATCCCCATAAGAGTAAAAAATGACAACTAAGAAACCAACCAGGGGCATTTGGGCGTACTAATTAGGTTGTATGATTGCCTTTTTGGAAGTCAAAATGTAAAAGCACAAAAGGAAATGACAAGTTTAAAGCAAGAAAATAACAGGGTTTTAGCAGCAACAATAAAGAGTGGTACTATCATCAAACCTCAAATCCAAACCAAAGGAATAAGCCCACAACCAACATTCAGATGAATACAATACAGAAGCAATGTAGAACAGTACGTATTCTTATACCCAACATAAGTTTTTGTAAGATAATCAGTTGCTGAGTAGTTTTTAATAACCACAAAACATCAAAAAGTTATCCAGAAATCTATCTGTATCTGAGGGCAAATATATTTACAGGTGCACTCAAGACTTCATCATCAGCTAGCTTGCAATGTTGGACATACCCAATTACTCAACTGCTTGTGGATTTTGATAAACCTAGATATATGATGAACACAAACAGAGGGAATCAAATCACATTTGAGCAACTAATTTTTCTGGCTCTTCTGATTCATCTTGGCCTTCAACGAGTTTGCCTTCCATCCACCTCTTCAGCATCTCTAATGAAGCTTCGGGCTGATCCATGGGAACCATGTGACCAGCATCATGGACCTGTTTATTATTACATAGAAACCACATCACCATGTCAGCACTGGTAATCACCTACTTCCTAGTCTAATGCTATGTAATAAAGCGATGGTCAGAGAGAGAGAGACCTTGAGGAAGGTAAGAGGGCCATAGCTTTTCACCAGTCCAGCGTGTGAATCTCTTACTTCAAAAGGAATTTCAGGGGATGCTTGGAAATCTTTCTGGCCACTCCATTTCATGGCATGAACCCATCTTGAATTACCTGTTCAAATAAAATCATACCCAACACAAAACCAAGTCAAGCACATCCTCAGCTTTGATAACAATTCAAAAAGGTTAGCTCACTAAATCAAAAGATAAACATGGAGGTTCAAATTAAGCCCAAAGCTTACCAAGCCAATTGCAAATGAGATCATATTCTCCAGCATATACAAGCAATTTGACTTCATCCTCAAGTAATGCAGGAATACCGACTTCAAGATTCCTCATCCAGTCCATCAGCATAGCCTGATACACAGTGGGGCTACAAGAAACAAAATCTATGTCCCCAACTCCAAGAGCATCCCTAACAGATCTCTGGTTCAGGAATCTCTCCATGTTTGAGAAGTCATAGCAAAGACTCCCCTCACACTTCTTTCTGATGTCATAGTACTGCAGAGGTAACATAATAATGATTGCCAATAATTTAAGAAATGCCTGACACTGGATTCATTCACATGGTACTGGGATGCAAGTTTTCTTGACATCTTTTATGGAATGTTTTCTTGTAGCTGAGTTGATAAAGAATTGATTTTCTTCAAGAATCTTCTTTTATTGAAGAAGAGAAAGCTTAGAAAAGAAAACAAGCACATTTTTTTCAGTTGAAATCAACATAAAATCATCTTTCAGTCTCATAGCAAAAGGATTTTATACATACATATGCTTTGGGTAGAAAAGGTTCTATGAAGAACTGACACCAAAC
>NC_048443.1:21996205-22039289 GCF_004353265.1 Vitis riparia | reverse complement strand
AAGTAATAGTACTCACATCTGTCCTTTATTCTCCAATTGGTTTCTTCCCATTCACATCAACAGGGGAAAATCAGAACATAACTCCTCTTGAAATACCATCATCCATGTCATATAGCGTTGAAACCAGAGATCCAAAGCCTGTAAAGGGTACTCCGACCACATGTCTGGCAATCCTAGGCTGTAGACTCCTCAAAATCATCTGTATCTGATCTTTCTCTAATGGTCTATCAACAATCTCTGCTATCTTCCCCCACCAATGGGAAATGAGATAAGAAATAAACTCATATGATCTCTGTCTCAAAGCCTCTAGTTCCCTTCTCGACACATCTATAACAATGTCAAATGAAAACTATTGTAAAAACTCTTAAGTTAAGTCATCCCATGTCCTACGTCATGAGGACTCCAAATATGCAAACCAACATTGGGTTGTGCCACTCAAAGATAAAGGGAACATGGTTATTATTTGTGACTCATCTAACTCATGGGCCTTCATCATAGTACTGTAGAGTCGAAGATGAATGTGGGGACAACCAACACCCGTGTACCTTTTAATGTCAAACATCTTGAACTTGGTCGTTAGATTAACCACTGGTATACTATTAAGATCATCTCAAACAACTGAACTATCAGATACTCTCAATTGCTTGATACGCTACTCGATACGATCAATGAGTGTATGAGCATCCTCATGGAATGTGGTGTGTATTGTTGTAGGTGAGATGACCTCAGATTGATTGTGTAATAGATAGGGTGGAGCCTGTGGCACTATTGACTAGGTGGTGGTGGTGGTGGTGGCAGTAGTGAATCATGAGGCACCTCGTCCTAAGCTATAGGCTGTCTACTTTACTTACTGCCCATCTTATGTCTAACATTGGTCAAGGTCTCTTGAATAGAAGCCATGGTGGTCATAAACTGGTCAACTATAACGGTATGTTGATCCATGTCTAATCTCAAGGGAGTGCGAACCAATCTGCCCTCTACTCTAACCTAAGATGGTAAATCCAGACTGAGAATGAAAATCCAATCCTACAAAGCATGAAACATGGGATAAGGTATGGCACGGGGAAAACACAAAAAAAATGCTAATCTAAACTGGAAGAAACAAGTCAACACAAAGCAGAAGAGTAGTATAATTGTAACTCAAAATTCATATTGATCTTTAAACACTCTCAACTGGAGACCAAAGGAGAAAGAACTAGATTTGAACTGTAACTAAAAAGGCCCCGAAAGCTCTCAGATGCACCATGTGTAGGAAAAGAATCCTGATCGAATGATCTAAGCTCAACCTACAAGGTCAAGGTAGATCTAAAAGAGAAATGGTCAACTTTAAAAGATCCTTAGTAGAAGCGATCATACCCTCCGATAGTACGCAACCCTCTACACGCCTCTAAAGAGACGGAGCACTTCCATGCAAGGTGGTCATCCCATTCACCTATGCACTATCTTGACAACTTAGGGTTTTCTATAGTGAAAACTCTCACAACTCTCAACACTCAATAGTCAACTAAAGTAAAAATGACCATTATAGAGTAAGAAAAAAGGCAAAAAAACATGGAAAATGAGGCATGAAGCAAGATTCAGCTGCATGGAAATTTAGAACTCAAAAATATGATGACATTATATACTCTGACTTTGAGGACAAATTTAGAGTACTTCATGGAGTCCATTGTATACATACTATATATCATTTTGAAGCTTAGGAAGTCAAAAGTCTAACTCTTCAAATGGTGTGCAAATCAGAGCTGAAATGAAGAAGTTATGGCTATTTGAAGACAACTACACCAAATTGGAGGGTCATTTCGAAATGATTCGAAATTCAACTTATGAATTCGAAATCCACTTCGAAATGAAACCAATTTTGAATTCACTCACTGCCACTTTGATGTTTCGCCTCCTCTACCTTGGGAATTGCATCTAGGGACTCCATCCGCCCTAAGTGGACCCCACACAAATAGAAATCACCATTTTTTTTATTTTATTTTTATCATTTTTAGGAAATTATTTTGTAATAAGTGGGCAATGAGAGTGTGCCACATGTTAGGTAATTGATGGTATTATATAAACTCTCTCAATTCTAGGTTTTAGGGATCTTGGATTTTTTTTTCCGGAGAGTTTGACATTGAAGGTGCAAGAAGACGAGAACTTTGGTTTGTTTTCTTTTCTTCTTTATTAAATAAATTGTTTTTAGTTTCTTTTGATTCAAATTATGGATTTTTACCCTATTATGGATTGTGAATGTGACATCACCCCCATAAAAGGCTAAGAGCCAACTTGGGCTTGAAGCATGAAAATCTAAGGGCTAGGAAACCTATAAGGAAATGGGTAAATTATTATAATAATGAGATTAATTATTGGTTGGGTGACAATTTATCATTTTTTTATTCTATTCTTGTGAGTTAGTTTAGGGAATGATACGGTAGGTTATTACCCGATACTAGTGATTCTTGGTAATTCTTGATCATTGGTTATTCTCGTCTTTCCTATCATTATTTGCCCCAAAAAAAAGCTATAAGGAGTATGAAGGGTTAAAAAGGCAAATCTTAAACTAGTAATTAATCTCATTCATTTGATGGGTTTATGAATCTATTTTAAAAAGGAAAAATTAGGTTTCAGATGCAATTTTGAGTTATAGAACTCAACTTTGATCGCGAGCGACCAAGGATCCCAAAACCCTAAGATCATATTAATTAAAAGACCCTTGTTTTCTCTAATTTTTATACCCTAGGTTGGATTGTGGAAAACCCCAAACTTGAATCAATTGAATTTAAAATCAATATTCATTTTTTTATTAATTTAATTTCTTTTACTTAGTTTCACATTATTCATATATTTTTTTCACTTTAGGATTTAAACAAAAACAATTCATTTATTCTAGTATTGACAATTTCCATAAGCCAGTCCTTGAGGACGATACTCGGAATACTACAAAAGTTGTAGTGACTCTTTTTCTAGTTTTTCTTTACTAGAGTTGCTATGTAAAAAGGCTAACTATTTTGGTATAATAGAGAAGTTCGATCAGATAAAGCCCTAAAAACAAGACATGATGTAATAAACTCTTGGATTTTATTATTTATTTAATAAAGTTTTAGTTCACTTTTATCTACCCTATTTCCATGCATTATATCTTGTAAGCACTCTGGCTTACATCTTTTGCATTGTACATGACTTGGGTGCAATAGGAGTTGCATGGAAAATTCAAGTCATGGATTCCTAGCAAATAGATGACTCCTTCATAGTTGATTCATGGGTTTATACAACTCATTAGAGGTTGTAGTACACCACTTCCTAATTGGAGGGATGATCGGTCTTGGCTATTGGGATGAGTTTCCATGGTGAGTGCACTAATGTGTATGGTTACACATTAGACAAGACTTATGGTGAGTTATGACTTAAGGCTATCAAGTAGTCATGACTTCAATAAGTTGTTTCATTGTGTTATCTTTCAACCTTGAGAGAATATTGAGCTTGTACTAAAATTAGTAGTGGCTTTGACCTACGGGTGATATCATAAACCGATCATATATTCCCTATGGATTGGGTCATTATTAATGGAAACCAGTAGCAATAGGTATTCTCTATAAAAGCACCATGATATCTATTGGGATAGAGACATTGTGTCTCATTGGGTGATCTTAAGGACGTATGTTCATGGAAACTATGGTCATAGTAGTTCCTTAAGTGAAACTTGACATAAGATCTTTCAGAGTTTAGACATGTTAATTAAACCACAATAAAGGATTTGTAACTCGAGAATAGTAGAGGTAGTCTTGAAAGTTTGATAGTTTTCACCTTATTAACTTACAAACAACAATTCATGGAGAAATTGAACATAATGGATAGCAGGTCATGAACCTGAGCACTTGGTGTCTCGTTGTTATTTACATAAGATAATGGAGTTTAGTTGATTTTCTATAGTGGAATATTGAATCAACTTCTGAATTGGATTATAAGGGAGTCAGTATTCCTATGGGTCCCGATGGTCCTTGCTCTGAGCTCATATGCCTTGTTAGCATGGGTTATAAGGGACAAATTGGCTCTAGGTTCACTTTTGTGCATAAAGGCGTTTTGGTAATTACGTAAGGTTGCATAGAGGTAAGTGAACAAGGTCTCTAGATTGGGTTAATCGATTAATTAGTAGGTCTTGTTGGGTTAATTAATCAATTAGGACCCATTTTGGGCTAAATTAGGTGATCTAAGCCCTTAGTGGGCTCAAGTCACTTCAGCCCAATAGGAAACCCTATAAATAGCCCTTTCGAGGTTAGGGTTCCCATAGTTTTTTCTAAAGATTCGTATTCTAACTCCAGAGAGAGAGAGAGAAAGAGAGAGTCATAACCTCCACCATCACTTCTATTATCACCAAAAGTGTGTCAAGATCAAGGTTCGAGTTATCGGGCAAACACTTCGGGTCTATGATACTTTTACGATTTTGTTCTTCATCTTCACCACGTGGATTTGATTCAAGAACATCCAAATCTGATGTATGGTTTTCGTCAGCACTTTTTGAATCCCTTTAAAGTTTAAAAATACTATTTTTTTCGTTGTACATCGGATTTAGAAAAGCCTAGGATAGTTATGCATGTTCATAACCTGATCCGGTCTTGGGAAATGGAGAGATCCAGGTTTTTCCCATCATAACCAGTTTATTGTAAGGTATTGTCATGCCTTGTAACCACAAGAGTCACCATGCCATGCTCATGTCATGTCCCTCACTTTTGCATGTGTTAGCCATGTCTCACCATGCCTACCTCAATGTAGTTTTTGCAATAGCACCATGTCTCATCCAAGTCCATTTTTATTATGGTAGACATCATGCTTAGGGCTTGTCATTCCCATGCACAAGGCACAATAGGGAATGGGGACATCAAACCTATACGTATGAAAGCAGTATGCAACTATAAAGGCTTTAATAGAAATTTATAATCGTGAAAAACATCAATGTGAAACCAATTGGCAATCTCTTCTTTTCAAGCCCCATTAAGATCGGGACTTGGGGTAGTGCTCTTACTATGTCAACCTTGGTACTGTTTGTGATAACAGTGGGGTGGTGGCATAGTCTAAAGAACCAAGAAACCATAAAAAGGTAAACACATTGAGAGAAAGTATCATTTGATATGTGAGATAGTAATGAGATGAGATATGGCTATGGAAAAGGTCATTTCTACAAAGAACTTGATGGATCTCTTTACAAAGACTTTGTCTTCTAGGATCTTTTATCGTCATAGGGATATCTTAGGTGTCGGATGTGTTCCCAACATGCTTTAAGGCTAGTAGGAGTTTGTTGGAATGGAGCTCTGGAAAGCATGACATGATGTAATATAGATTGAGATTTATTTATAAATTTATATATTTATGTTTCTTAGTTTCCTTTTATCATGTCAATTGCATTAATTGGTTATTCGAGCATACACTCCCCACATCACTTGCATTGTATACGACTTAGGTACATTACGAGTTGTATAGAAGATCCATGTCATGGGTTCCTTGCATAGTGATAAGTTGTTCATAGTCGATTCGTGGATTTGAGCAATCCATTTGTGACTGTAGTGCACTACCTCCTAATTTGAAGGATGACTTGTCTTGTCCAATTTTATTAAGGTTATATTTTGAATAATTTTTTTCATTCACCAAAGGCAATATTATAAAAGATAATACTATCATTGTAAAATTTGTATTAAATATTAAAAAAAATATCATGTAGTTTGAATTTTTTTGTAAAAATTATAGTTCAATAAAAATATTTGTGTACATGTATAAGTAATCTTGTTAAAGTAGCTTATAACTTTTAAAAAATATCCTATTTAAAAACTAATCTAATTATACTAACAAACAATCGATGAATTATCCAAAATTATTTATAAATAAAAATAAAAACTAACCTTTGTTTGTTAATTATCAATCAAGGCATGAAAGTAAAACATAATAAATTAGATATTATCAACAAATAAATACCTTGATATATTTAAAATGGGGAGAAAATAATTTCTTCAACCAGAATTGGTCATCATTTTTATCTCTGAAATATGAAAATAAGAACATAGATAAGGTAAAAACCAATATATGTTAAAAAAAAAAAAAAAAAAAAACTTGAGAATAAGAAAATGACAAACAATAAATCAGAGAAGTTCATTGCCTAAGATGAAAGCTTAGTTTAGTATCAAATTTCATGGGAAGTTGTTATGAGATATGTATATATATAATATCAAAGGACTTAAAGTATGAGATATTTATTTAGGTTCAATTTTAATATCATGTAAATAAATGAAAGTCATAAATTTAAAGTTGAATTTTTTTTTTTTGGGAGAATTATGTTTTAGGGGTAGATGGACCCCCAAATTAACAAAAAGTCCGTGTAACTCTTCAAATTGAGTTGAAGGATATGAAATAGTAACGGACAAATATACCCTTTAAGAACACATATAAAATATTTATAAAATTAAGTTAAATAATTTTTTTTCAATAATTTTTTTTTCAAATACTAAATTAAATAAAAGTGGTTTTCAAAAATATTAAATTAAATTTTTTTTTCAAAAATATTAAATTAAATAAAACTATTTTAAAAATATTAAATTAAATAATTTTTTTAAATAGTTAAATATTTTTTTTCAATAATTTTTTTTCAAAAAATACTAAATTAAATAAAAGTGGTTTTCAAAAATATTAAATTAAAATTTTTTTTTCAAATTAAATAATTTTTTTCAAAAATATTAAATTAAATAATTTTTTTTCAAAAATATTAAATTAAATAAAACTATTTTAAAAAAAATATTAAATTAAATAATTTTTTTAAATATTAAGTTAAATAAAAGTATTTTTTTAAAATATTAAATTACATAAAAGTATTTTTTTAAAATATTAAATTAAATCAAAAATATTTTTTTTAAATATTAAATTAAATAAAAGTATTTTTCAAAAATATTAATTTTTTTTCTCAAAATCAACAAAAGGCATTTTTGAAAATACTGAAGGATAATATCCGTCAACTCAATTTCCATACTTTCATTTAGTCTTGGGCTCAATTTGAAAAGTTACACGGACCTTTTGTTAATTTGGGGGCCCATCTACCCCTAAAACATAATTCTCCCTTTTTTTTTTTTAACCCTTCAATATTTATTCAAAAAACATCAAAAGATACATGAATATGAATTTATTATCAATTTAACTATCATAAAAGTTATTATAAAAATATGTGAATTTATTTATTATCAATTATACATGCATATGTATTTATTATTAATTTATTAATACATGATAGTTATTATGAAATATAAATTTATAAAATATAAAATAAATTATAAAATTCTGTGCAAAAATTATATAATTTTACAATGATTTACTAAAGTTTGAGTTTTTTTTTCCCCTTTCCGTATTATTTTATGAATCAAAACTAGTGTAAATGGGAACATTTAGTTGGGACAAAAATATTTTTTTGTCAACTTTTTATTTATTATAAATTCAGTTATTACAAAAAATATATATATAAATTATTAAGTGAGCATACACTTTCTGTTATGATTCGTCATGAAATTAAAGGCAACATGGAGTTCACTGAGGAGGCGTGTTGGTTCCCAACTCATTAGGCTACAAATCTAATAAATATAATATTGAATAGTTTTAATTCATCACAAAATTAAAAGCAACATGAAGTTCATTGAGGAGGCGTGTTGATTTTCAAGTCATTAGGTTGCAAATCCAATAAGTATATTATCGTTTTGAAAATTAATATAAGTTGTTAGGTTATCGCTCTGGTTTTCTCATTCTATATTCACCCTAGGTATTTGATTCTGGTTCAAATTTTATCAATCAAAGATTAAAAATATAAATTAATTTGATGTAATTCTTTAATATAATTCTACCTATATCCATCATTTTCACTTCTTAAAATAATTAATAAATTCATACAGATTAAGGACGTAACTTGGTTTAAATTCTTCTAGGTTTCCATATTATTTTTATGAATCAAAACTAATGTAAATGGGAACATTTTGTTGGGACAAAAAAATTTTTTTATCAACTTTTTATATTGATATGAGGTAGAGATGAATGTAATTTAATATTTATGTTGAACTTTTTTTAAAACTATTGAAAAATGGATATCATATATTTTTTTATCTGTTTTCCATATCGAAAAAATGTTTGTAAATTTTTTAATAGAAATTATTTTCTAAGATTTGTTATAAAAATATAGTATTTTCTAATAATATGATAATATTAAAACATAATTTAATTTTTTAAAATTACTTTTATTTGCTTTCAATGAATTGTTTTAAAAAAAATGTAAAAAATAAGTATTATAAATGCATATGTATTTATTATTAATTTATTAATACAAGATAGTTATTATAAAATGTAAAATATGAAATATATTATAAAATTATATGCAATGTTTTCAAAACTAGATCGGTCATTGAATTAGAAAAGTTACCAGTTCACAGTTCATTGGTCGAACCGACGGTTGAACCGCAATCGAACTGGTGACGTTATAAATATATATTTTATATATTATTAAAATTAAAAAAAATAAAATAATAAAAATAATAAATTCTATCTAAATTTTGACAACATCTACTTTATTTGTTGAGTTTTTTCACAAATTGTTTTACCTATAGAAGTCATCAATCATCATATATCATATCTTTAACATAATATAAGATGTTATACATTCATGATGTCAATCAATCCAATATTTATCAAATAATCAAACGATTGCCACCCTACATCTAAATATGAGCAATAAACCAACAATATCCAAATTATCAAAGAACTGTTAACACATTATCCATAAAAAATAATATAAATGTCAACCACAACACTTAAATAGTTAACTCAAAATATAACATGTCAATGTTTGAGTATCCATGAAGAACTTTTCATACTAATAAATATAAAACATGTCTTCATTCATTTTGAAAATTGGGATATGGAGATTCAAAATGAACATTTGGAAAACCAAAGTTTTCCACATCAAGCCCTTCTACAGCCACACCACCACCATCCTTGTCATCTAGTTACCATTTTCACATTAAAAATAAGAATAAAAAAAATCATTGGCAAGTTTAAAATATTAAATAGGAAGTAGGTAACTAATAAAAAAGAACAAACACACTAATAAATTAAAATTATATTTTACCAGGTTGAATTACTTCACGTGAAGAATAAGTAAGGTCTCTTCCAAAACTTCCCAATCGATCATGAAACAACTTCATTTCATTCATCGTATCAAGCTTGCCTTTCAGAACTTTCTAATCAATAACATCCATGACACTTCCAAGAACAGTTGGCTTATTACAAAAAAAATTTATTGATCATATTCGAAACATGGATTCAACCAATAAGTTGTTGAATAAATGCTTTTCTTTAGTTGTTGATCCCAACGTTGCTTTATGATCTTCGTATAATTAAGGCTTGTATAGTTTTTTGTTGTGGTTAAATAATTTTTTGATACCCAAACAAGTCCTATACATGCCTTCATACACATATCCCATCGAAGGCCTCTCATCACAATCAACAATACACAATAAGCGCGTTAGTGGAGACATGAGATCACAACTATCAAACAATCATTCCAAAATTTATTATCCAAGATGATGGAAATTGCAACTCTACTTTTATTATCCCTTGAATATCTAGAGTCCACAAAGACCTTGCTAGTCACCAAAGCTTGCAAGTCATGTTTATGATCATGAAGACTCTTGAGTGCAATGAATGTAGTAGCAAAGCGAGTTGCACCAGGCTAGAGAATCTTTGTCCATTCTTATTTTTTTCTCAACCAACTTAACAAAACAACATGATTGTACGCAAAAATTGTCTTCCTTGATACATGTCTTATAAGTTTAGCAACATGGTCCATTTTACCAATATCCTTAAAAATTAAGACAATAAGTTGCACAAGGTGACAAATTGATGTGTTTATGCTTATGAGAAATCAATATCCCTATGACTACATAATTTTTTGCATTATCTGTCACTACATGAACCACATCGAGTGGACCCACCCATTCAATCATCTCATCAAATAACTAAAACAAATTAGTTGCATCCTTAACAATATTTGAAGCATCAACAGATTTCACAAATGATATTCCCTCAAGAGAATAAATAAGGAAGTTGATGAGTGTTCTTTGTCTGCTATCTATCCAACCATCACCCATTATTGTACATCCAACTTTTGCCCAAATTGCATGATAGGAGTCCACAAGTAACTGAACTTCCTTTTTGGCATCCTTTAAAAGATTAACTTGTAGTTAGTGGTCATTTAGACCCTTATATCCAGGATCAATTGTAGATATAGCATTCAACATTGGCTTGAAGTAGAAGGAAATCACAACATTAGTGGGAATGCATGCATCATAAAAGAATCTCCCAACAGTCATATATGCTCTCCAAACAGTTTCTTTCCTAACTAATACACTCTTAATGGAAGGTTGAGCTCCTTGAGTATTTCTTGGTGCAAAATACTTATCCACTATTGCTTTTTTTTCTTTTTCTACTACTAGTTGCCATAGGATTTTGCATCTCTTAAACCTCTTCTTCACTTTCTAACATATCCTCTTCAAATTGTGACACATTAGGACCATAAGGATTTCTATATTCATATGCTTCTTGGGTTGCTTTCTTGGAATTCACAAATTCCTGGAAAGAATTTTCCATTCGAAATCTAACATCAAAAGGAACCGATTTACATGGATTAGTATCCATTTTCACTCCAGCAAGGTGTTGCTACATTTTATGAGTACCCCTACCTTTTGCAATTTTTTTACAATACAAACAAAGGAGAGTTTTTCTTCCATTTGCATATCTTTCTTCAGAAACATGCTCCCATGCAAGGTCGGTCTTGCTTCTAGTTGTTTAGAAATTGGCAGTTGAATCTTGACCAAATGATGAGGTCAAGTTTGATTCCATTTTTTATTTCTCTATCAAATTATAAACAAAAATCACAATTTTAATCATAAAATTAAATAATCAAGTCATCAACAATTTAACTTAAAAAAAAATCAAGTCATCAATAATTTATCAAAAACCCCACATTAATTTAGAGAATCAAATTATCAACAATTTTAAAAATCAAAGAATTAAAGAATTTCAAATTTTTTACACAAAATTTTTTCAAAATTAGAAATTTACTTCAAATAAAATATTCATTCAACATTTAAAAATCAAAAATTATTTTAATTCCTAATTTTTTAACTTTTCAATGATTTCATTAATTTATTTAAACTCAAATAAAAAAAATAAAAATCAATAAATAAATAAATAAAAAGGAAAATAAAGTAAAAATATATATATAAAATCTAAAGTCTAAAACTCTAAACTAAAAAAATATGGAAATGATTCAAATTTCAATTGCAATAAATAAATCAACAAAATTTTCAATAAATTAAATTTTCAATGTGCAATAAATAAAAAAAATGAAAAAATTATAATATTAAATATTAAACATAACATAAATTATAATCAACAAAAAATTAAGACATTAAATATTAAACATAAAATACAAGGATGAAAATATCAATAATAACGGATATATTGATACTTCGATTTTATAGATATATCGGATGTATCAGAGATATATCGGTGGATATTTTAGAAAAAAAAAATCGATAGGCCTAAAATTGATCAAAATTCATGAAAATATAAGAAAAACCTCATAGAAATTTAATTAGAAATATAATAGACATTTTAAAGTTGTTTTGTTGAATAATTTAATATATGTATGATATGATTTATCATATATAATAATATCATATGGATCAATAAAAAATATGAATTTTATAAGTATACATTTATTATTAAATTACATCAAATATTATGTCATAATAATATTGTGATATTTGATTATAATATGTCTAATTTTAAAATATATTTAATATTAAAATTATAATTCATTTAATTCAATTATATTAAATGATATAAAATAAATGATGATATATGTATAGTTGTGATATTTAATAATAATGTTTATAACTTGAAAACATATTTTATGCATATTAATCTAATTTGGATGTATTTAATGAAAAAATAATAATGATAATTTGTCTAAGTATTTTTTATTTTAAAATTTTAATAATTTTATTCAAAAATTTATATTTATTTTATATGTAATTATTATATAAAAGTCACAATAAACAAAATTTATAAATATATATATATATATATATATATATATATATATATATATATATATATATATATATATATATATATATATATATATATATTTATAAATTTGTTTATTGTGACTTTTATCAACTGAAGCATGCTTGCTCGGATGGTGTTGGTGGGGGATTTATATATATAATACGTACATTTAATTAACAATAGCATGGTTGGCCAGCTGGTGATGGTGGGAAAGTGTGGGCTATGGGTAGGGGTTTATACTCAATAAAACAACATTGTTTTGATGAGGTAAAAAAATAAAATAAAATAAAATGGTTGAACCGGTTCATCAGTCTAACTACTAGTTCACCCTGGATCGGGTTCAACCATCCATCGGCTCAACTAATCGAACCGAAACCGCCATTGGACAACAATTGAACCATCTAGTGTGTCCGGTTTTTAAAACCATGATTATATGTAAAAATTATACAATTTTGAAATATAAATATAAAAATATTTAAAAATATAAAAATTATATTTTTAAAACCATCTAATTTGGTCGGGTTTTAAAATCATGATTATATGCAAAAATTATATAATTTTGAAATATAAATATAAAAATTATATCAAATAGATATGAATTATAAAGAATTTTTCATAAAATATAAAAATTAATGAATTGATTATTAATGTATTAGTCTTATTTGTATCAAATAGATATGAATTACTACAAACGATTTTTTTTACCCTTCAATATCCATCGAAAAACTATCATGGGAAACATGAATGTGAATTTATTATATATTCATTGTAAAAGAAAAAATATGATTTGTAACGAAATTAAATGCAACATTATTTGATAATAGAGTTAACAAAGGAGGCATGCACTGGTTCCCAACTAACACATTATCTAATGATGGAGTTAATCGAGGAGAGGTGCACTAGTTCCCAACTGATACATCATCTAATGATGGTGTTAATCGAGGAGGCGTGCACAGATTCACAACTGATTAGCCTAAAATTTTGATAAATATATTATTTTCTATCATTCTTGAAAATTAATATAAGTTGCTAAGTTGTCACTCTAGTCTTCTCTTTTTATATTAGCCCTGGGTATTTGATTCTTGTTCAAATTTTATCAATCAAAGATTCAAAATGTAAATTAATTATACCTAATTCTTTAATATAATTCTATCTATATTCGCTATTTTCACTTTTTAGAATAACTAAAAATGGATTAAATAAATTTACACGAATTAAAAACATAACTTGGTTTAAATTCTTCTAGGTACAGTGATTTATTAAAGTTTAAGTATCATATATATATATATATATATATATATATATATATATATATATATATATATATATGTATATAAAATTTTCATATGATCAATAAAGTTTAATAATTGGACATAAAATATTATATAAGTAAATTAAATTATTATAACAAAAAAAGATTTAATTTGGATTTCAAAAGTCATTTTTTGTATTTATCCTTTTTTTTATCTTATTATATTTTTTAAAACTTAAATTATCATATTTTTTTGAAATTGGATTATAATCTCAACCAAGTTTTTTTATAAAAATAATAATAATAATAATTTCTACAAAAAAGAAACATTATCTAAACTAATTTATAAGTTCTCCAAAAACATTATCTGAATCAATTACATATAATAATAATAGGATATAAGCGTACATAATAAAAATGATTATTAATACGCAATATTCTAAATGGAAAAAACACAACAAAAAAGAAAAAAAATTGGAAAGAATGGGAAAGTGTATTGTGTATCAAAATCAAACCAACCATAATTAAACAACATTATAATCTATTTAAATCTTTTACAAAAGGTGGAGAATTCATTGGCAACCATACAAGTTTGGCAATGTTTTTCATTTTCGGCTTCTCCAAAATAAGTGCCATTCCAGCCTTTATCAACAACAACAACTTTTTTTTTTACAACATCTTTCTACACAATAGATATTAAGTTCTTTATATTTAAGACTGTGGTTTCTAACCCACATTGTCAATATGAAAGACTTCGCTCTTGCTTTTCATTCCTCTAACTGGGTTGATTTCCTAACCACATCTAAAAACTATAACCCTTCATTTTGGTTTGAACTACCACCTTTGCACAATAAAATGATTTCATACACATGCATTGCTCCCATGTGGTTCACTGAAATTGCTTTCTTAGAAAGCGCAAAACCTTATTCTACTTTCTCTAAGCTAAAAAACTCTTACTATTCAAAAAAAAATATATCAACTCCAAAGAGGTTCACAAAAAATAAGACATAAATATTTATTCAAACATGACAACCAAATCTTCTAAAATCAAAGCTTACCATTCCTTGCCTATATAATGTCTTTGTATTTCCAACATCTTTGCAACTTTTTAAGAATAAAGCAATGTGACTTATAGCTTCAAACCATGGGTTGGCTAGGATTTTTTCTAACGAGATATATCAAATGATTTCTCTTTCCTTTGATGCCTTATGTAATTCACTACAACTATAAATTTAGATCGGATGATTAATCTTTATTTTTAACATAGCTATATATCTATATACAAATAGAAATAATTCACGGACTTGATGCATACCTTTTTCTGGTTAAAGAAGTTAGTTGACGATGTTTTTCGACCAATATTTTAATTGGAAGACACTAAAGATTACGACAAATGTGAGGATTCTTCATTTCCCAAAAAACAGAGAGATGGCCTGGTGAAATTTCTATAATGGATCACATTCAACTCCCTTGCCCTACTTGAAGAAAAAAGAAGTGGGTAACAAGGACTAACACCCAAGAAGGCAATTTAAAGGCAATTTGGTGCATGACTGAGCCCACTATGATCATATGTGTGGCAATTCATGCATCCGCTTAAATTTAAATTTATTTAATAATTAATAATATTTAAAATAACAATAAATAGAAAAATTGTTTAATATGGATAAACAAATCATATATAGTTGTATAAAATTTTAATATAATCAATAAAGTTTCATATTTGGCCATAAAATATTATATAAATAAATTAAATTATAACTAAAAAAGACTTAATTTGGAATTCCATCAAAAGTCGTTTTTTTGTATTAATCCTTTTTTATCTTATTATATTTTTTATTTTAAAAACATAAATTATTATATACTTTTTAATAAATGCATGATACATGAACAATTTATTAATTATTTTCTATGAAAAAATTATATCATCTTCAAATATTAATTTTTTTAAAAATAAAATAAAATAACCATTAAAATAATAATATATTATTATTATATGAATTCAATGCATATTTAAGAACAATTTTTGTTTAAACTTTGGATTCAAAAAACCAAATTAATTCGGATAATTTTTTGTATTTATTTGATTTTAATTTAAATCTCTATTTTATTGAATTAATTGATAATGAAAAAAAATAATGATAAGCTATTAAAAGAGAATCATTATCTAGATTAACTTTTAAACATTATATAATTAAGTTTGTAAAAAGAAACATTATCTCAATGAAGTTTTAAAAAAAAAATTAATAATAATAATGATAATTTTTATAAAAGAGAAACATTATCTCAACTAATTTATAAGTTGCCTATAAACATTATTCGAATAATTGAATAAATTAAGAATGAAAAATAAAATTATGATAAGCTTTTAAAAGAGAATCATTATCTAGATCAACTTTTAAACATTATATAATTAAGTTTGTAAAAAGAATCATTATCTCAACGAAGTTTTTTTATATATATAAAAATAATGATAATTTTTATTAAAGAGAAACATTATCTAAACTAATTTATAAGTTGTCTACAAACATTATTTGAATTAATTACATATCATAATGATAGGATACAAGTGTACATAATAAAAATGATAAGGTTATTTTTGGGGGAAAAAAAGCGTTTAAACACTTTGTATTACATAGGTATCCAAAATGGTGGAACAAACTCAAGACACAAAAATAACATGAAGCTAATGTTAATAGCGAGTTGGGACGAGCTTCTTTGGTAAATGCAAAACCTCACTTATCTTTTATTCCATAAGTAGAATCTCCAAGTGATTTGACTCATCTCAATAATCAAGGTAACTATGGCTTTACATTGCTTAGTTATGAATCTTATGATCAAGATAATTACAATGGTTGGACTATTGATTCGGGGACAACTAATCACATGACGTTCAATTCGAATGATTTTATCAAGATTACCCCACCATGACAAAGTAGTGTTGCTAATACTAATAGGGTCACATACCCAGTTATAAGGGCTAAAATTGTTGCTCTCTCACCATCTTTCTCTTTATCTAATACTTTACTAGTTCTATTCTTCTCAAATAAGTTGGTGTCTATAGGCCAAGCCACTGAAGAACTAAATTGTGTTGCTCTAATCTATCCTACTTTTTTGTTTTTTTTAGGATATTCTCACAAAGGAGATCGATGAGCATGATACTAAGAAAGGGGGTTATACTATATGGATGATTTTAGTCTTGGTAAAGCAAATAACACCGAATGCTCAACTAGTGTCAAGGAAATACAGATTTGGCTATGGCATTAGCATTTGGGACATTGACCGAACTTCTCTATAGTACCAAAATATTTAACCTTTTTACGTAGCAACTCCGATCAAGAAAAACTAGAGAAAAAGTCACTACGGCTTTTATAGTATTCCAGGTATTGTTCTCAAGGATTGGCTTATGAAAATTGTCAACACTAGAATAAATGAATTGCTTTCGTTTAAATCTTAAAGTGAAAAAACAATATGAGAATAATGTGAAATTAAGTAAAAGAAATTAAATTAATAACAAAAAGGATATTGATTTTAAATTCGATTGATTCAAGTTTGGGGCTTTCCACAATCCAACCTAGGGTATAGAAATTAGAGAAAACAAGGGTCTTTTAAGTAATATGATCTTAGGGTTTTGGGATCTTTGGTCGCTCGCGATCAAATTGAGTTCTATAACTCAAAACTGCATCCGAAACCTAATTTTTCCTTTTTAAAACAGATTCCTAAAACCATCAAATGAATGAGATTGATTACCAATTTAAGATTTGGCTTTTTAACCCTTCCTACTCCTTATAGTTTTGTTTTGGGGCAAATAACGATAGGGAAGACAAGGATAACTAATGCTCAAGAATTACCGAGAATCACTAGTATCGGGTAATAACCTACCGTATCATTCCCTAAACTAACTCGCAAGGATAGGATAAAAAAAAAAATTGATAAATTATCACCTAACCAATAATTAATCTCATTGTTATAATAATTTATCCATTGTCCCTATAGGTTTCCTAGCCCTTAGGTTTTCATGCTTCAAGCCCCAAGTTGGCTCTTAGCCTCTCATGGGGGTGATGTCACATTCACAATCCATAATAGGGTAAAAATCCATAATTTGAATCAAAAGAAACTAAAAACAATATATTTAATAAAGAAGAAAAAAAAAAAAAACAAACCAAAGTTTTCGTCTTCTTAACCTTCAATGGAAAAAGATCTAAGATCCCTAAAACCTAGAATTAAGAGAGTTTATATAATATCATAAATTGTCTAACATGTGGCACACTCTCATTGGCCACTTATTACAAAATAATTTCCTAAAAATGATTAAAAAATAATAAAATGGTGATTTCTAGTCGTGTGGGGTCCACTTAGGGCGGATGGAGTGCCCTAGATGCAATTCCCGAGATAAAGTAAGTGAAACATCAAAGTGGCAGTGGGTAAATTCAAATTTTGTGTCATTTTGAATTCATAAATTGAATTTCAAAATCATAAGTTGAATTTCGAAATCATTTCGAAATGGCCCTTCAACTTGGTACAGTTGTCTTCAAATGACCATAACTTCTTCATTTGAGCTCTGATTTGTACACCGTTTAAATTTTTGGACTTATGATTTCTTGAGCTTCGAAATGATATATAGAATGTATAAAATGGACTCCATAAAGTGCTCCAAAATATGTCCTCAAACTCAGAGTATATATTGTCATCTGATTTTTGAGTTCTGAATTTCTATGTAGCTGAATCTTGCTTCATGCCTCATTTCCCATGTTTTCTTGCCTTCTTTCTTACTCTATAATGGTCATTTCTCATCTTTCAAACTCATGATGTCCTTGTCTTGCCTTTTCTTATGGTCCATGAGTCTCGACTCACTTATTTCCTCATTTAGCCATTTCTTGATCTTTCAAAAGTGATTCAACCTGCACCCTTTTCTTCCCTTGAACCTGAGATAAGTCTCCAAAGTACAAATTAAACTCATGGCTAGGGCCTTAGCATCGATTTAGGTCAAGTTGGGTGATTTGAATGTCCTTTAGTGCACAAATCATATCGAATATGTGCCATTATAGCACATATTTTGGCTCCAATCAGACATCCATCATTCGATTATATGAAGTACTTGTTTCCAAAGTTATTTTCCAACTTACATGATTTAGATTTTAAATGTGAAACTTGCATTATAGATAAAAGTCATTGCGTACCCTTTTCAATAAGCTTGAATAAAAGTGATATTCCCTTTGCATTAATTCATTATGATGTTTGGGGACCTTCCCTAGTTACTAATGTTTCTGGAATTTGCTGGTTTGTGACATTTGTTGATGCTTGTACTCGAATGACTTGGTTCTATTTGTTAAAACATAAGATGAGATGTTGGGTGTGTTTTGATATTTTCATGCTATGATTGAGACTCAATTTTCAGCTAAAGCTCAAATTCTTCGTCTGACAATGGTGGACAATATGTGAATAAAGAATTTCAAGTTTACTTCTAGAATCATGTTCTTCATGAAACCTCTTATACTTAAACACCACAACAAAATGGAGTTGTCAAGCGAAAAAACAAACAAATTCTAGAAACTGCTCGAGCATTATTGATTGGAGCACATGTGCCAAGCTAGTACTGGGATAATGTTATGTTCATAAAACTACATCTATTGAGCTATATGCCCTCAAAGGTGTTGAATTTCAAGACTCAATTACAGGTTCTTTCTAATCATGTTTCTCTACCCTCTATTTTGTTGATTCCTCTTCGAGTTTTTTAATGTGTTACCTTCATTCATATCCATAAAAAAAACGCACAAAGCTTGACCCTTGCACAATTCATTGTATTTTTTTTTTTTGGTATGACACATAGAAAAAGGGATAGCAATGTTACCATCATGCCACCAGGCATACCTATGTTACCATGGATGTTACTTTTGTGGAATCTGAAAGTTTTTTCTTTTCACCAATGTCCATACTTCTGTTAAGAGGGAGATATGATATGAACAACAAAATTGGTGGGATTGTGTTACATCTAAAGAAACCCCAATACAAATCGAAATTGAACAACTTGACAACCCAATAAGTGATCAAAATGAAGCGGTGGTTAGTAAGGAGAATAGAATCATTATTAAGTAGTAGGCTAGGAAAGTAGGGAGTGGCAATGAAGTTAAACCTAGACTGGAAATAGAAATCATAGTAACCAACCACTCTCCAATACTTTCCAATACCCAATGACCCGTCTCTTGAGAATACTCCTGAGATAAGCTCTCCTACTATGCCTTCTCCTCTTAATGACTTGGATACCTCTATCAATCATAACTTACATTTCAGACATAATTGTGGAAAGCCCCTAAATCGATACTCACAAGATTTTGAGGAAAAAAAGATCAAAATACCCAATTGCCAACCATGTATCAACTTGGAGATTATCATAACATCTCAAGGCGTTTGAACACAACTTGTCTTTATGCCATGTTCCAAACAAATATGAGAAGCCTTAACAGATCCAAAGTGGGCATAAGTGATAAAAGAAGAAATTGAGGTGCTATAGAAAAATAAGACCTAGAATCTTGTTCCATTGCCAAAAAGAAAAAAGACAATAGGGTGCAAATGGATCTTATCCATTAAACATAAGACGGATGGATCCATTGAGATATATAAGGCAAGACTTGTGGCAAAGGATATGCATAAACATATGGCATAGACTATCAAGAGACTTTTTAACCAGTGGCAAAATTGAATACTATCAGGGTCTTGTTATCTCTTGCCATAAATTTAGACTAGCCATTACACCTGTTTGATGTAAAGAATGTTTTTCTTCATGATGATCTTGAGAAGGAGATTTATATGGATATTCCATTAGAATACACAACTTCCCAAAAAACAGAAGTTGTATATAAGTTACAAGATTCATTATATGGTCTAAAACAATCACCTCGTGCTTGGTTTGGATGATTTAGTTTGGCTATGAGGAAGTACAGTTTCTATCATAGCAACTCATATCATACTTTATTCTTGAAACGTCAATAAGGAAAAGTAATCGCTTTAATATCTATGTGGATAATATGATTATCACATGGGATGACAAGGAAGAGATCTCTAGACTTCAAAAAAGATTGGCAACCAAGTTTGAAATGAAGAATCTTGGAGGTCTCAAATATTTCTTAGGGATTGAAATAGCTAGACCAAGAAAATGTATATTTCTTTCTCAAAGGAAATATGTGCTAGATTTATTATGTAAAGTGGGATTGCTTAACTATAAGCCAATTGATACTTCAATTGTCCATAATCACAAGCTTAGAAAGTACCTAGATCAAGTGCCAACTAACAAGGAAGGGTATCAAAGATTAGTAGGCAAGCTAATCTATTTATCTCATACTCATCCGTATATTGCTTATGTCATAAGCATGGTTAGTCAGTTTATGCACTCACCTAGTGAAGATCATTTGGATGCAATAGTTCGAATTCTTCATTATTTGAAGTCCGCTCCAAGGAAAGGACTTTTGTTCCCCAAGAATAATCATCTTAATATTGATGGTTATACAGATGCAGACTGGGCAGGGAGTGTTTCTAATAGAAAGTCTACATTGAGTTACTTCACCTTTGTAGGAGGCAATCTTGTCACATGGAGGAGCAAGAAGTAGAAGGTAGTGACATTATCCAATGCTAAAGCCGAGTTCAGAGGAATGGCCAACGGACTTTGTGAACTCCTTTGGCTTAAGAGATTGTTGACTAAGATTGGCTTTGCTCCCAATTTCAAAATGAACTTATTTTGTGACAATAAGGCAACCATTGAATTTCACCTAATCCAATCCAACATGTCCATACTAAACACATTAAGGTAGATCGAAATTTCATTATATAGAACCTTGTAATTTTTTGCTTTTTTACAAGGGTCAACCATATTCTTAACCTAAAATGGTTCATAACCTAAAATAGCTTACGTGATTGTCTCTCTATGCTGATATATACATTTATATTCATTCAATAAAATGTATGAAGAAAAATCTTCACTAACTATCAAGTTGCACACCAACATTTGTCTCGAAGCCTATATGTGAGTGTTAGCAGTGCTTGCCCATGTGTGGGTGTTAGTAAGGCTTACTCACGTACCTTGCTTATGTTTGAAGCCTCGCATTGATGCCCCTAGGTGTGGCCTCGCCCAAGCCACCTTGCCTTCCTTGAGTCATATACCCCACCCTTAAAAGTATTAAAACCATGAATTCATTAAATGATATACAAGGTGGGTGGATGTATCCACTAATCATGTCTTTTGTATTCTTGGTGAAGATGTTGAGGCTTCAATTGCTACTTTGGTGGACAATGACTTGACTATGAATTTGCCTTGCTTTGGCAACACCTAGATGGTCACCACGCAAAAGAAGTTTTATTTTTTAAAAGGATGCTCCTGTAAGTTTTATATTATTCAATTCATCATTGAGGGTCTTGAATATCCTAGTTGGTAATGCTATAGCATAAAACTCATTGGATTAAGGAATTTTGAATTCACTCCATGTGGTGCTTTTACTTTTAAAAAGTTGAAGAATCACTTGTAGTGTTTCTACCATTTCTAACATTTTAAAATAAAAATTATCAAATATTAGAAATCTAAGAAGTGTTTCTACTATTTCTAACACTTTTAAAATAAAAGTTTTCAAATATTAGAAAGATTAAAAGTGCTTCTTAAAATCACACTATCAAATAGACTCTTAATAAGTGATTCTTCTAAAGAACTTTTACTAAAATCACTTCAAATAAAAATACTATCAAATGTACTCTTAACCTGTTTTTATGATTGTACAAAAAAGTAAGAAATTTTTTAAATATATATTTCTGACTATAATGAAGGTAATATAAAGATATTTTACACTATATTTCTTTGTACTCTTTATGATATCCATTCCTAAGAATATATTTAAAACTAAATAATAATTTTTTGGATTTACTTAGAGTAAACCTGTCATCTACATGAAATCTAGTTTCCACCAGGTAAAATAATTTTTTGGATTAGAGTTGTAGTACTTACATGGTATTAATATTAATTTTATCGATTTTGTGCATTGTCACAAAATCCACATATAGACTTTGTTTAAAAGGTGTTTTCGAAAACAATTTTAAAAACTATTTTATGATGTTTTGAAAAATAAAAAATCTATTTAGGAATTTAAAATATTTTTAACTTATTTTCTATATTTTTAAATATACTCTAAAAATAATTTTTACATATAATGTTTTATTTTTAATCATTTTTCATATTTTTATAATTATTTTTAAAATAATCATAGAAAAAAAAATAAAAACAATAAAAAATAACTCTAATATGTTCCTCAAAAACATCTTATTCTCTGTTTTTAAAAACAGAAAGTTTTCTATTTTTTTTTATTGTGAACACACATAGTCATTAAACATAACCATATCTTCTCTACTCATCTTTGAACCATTAACAATTATTATTTTCAGGAGACACTAATTAGCATCGATGTTGTATCCACTAATGAAACTGTCTTAAGTTTCTACTAGGATGTTGAAAGAAATCATGGTCTATGTGAGTCAGGTCTGAGCCTCCACCGAAGTTCATTTCTACTAGGAGGCTTGGTAGTTAGTTGGTAGTTAGTTGATATGGAGTTACAACGTTACATGTCCACTTGATCATCATCATATGGCATTCATGGATTCCATAATCCAAAAATGCACTACTCTCTCACACATCAAACAAGTCCAAGCCCACCTCCTCACCACCGGCCAATTCAACCTCCGCATCTCCCCCTCCCGCACCAGGCTCCTCGAGCACTGCGCCCTCTCTCCCTCCCCCGCCTACCTCCCCTACGCCGCTCACATCCACCGCCACATCCCCCACCCCTCCACCAACGACTTCAACGCCCTCCTCCGCGGCCTCGCCCGCGGCCCCTACCCCACCCACGCCCTCTCCTTCCTTCCCACCATCCCCCACCCCGACGCCCTCACCTTCTCTTTCTCCTCATCGCCTCCGCCCGCGCCCTCGCCCTCTCCGAAACCTCCCAAATCCACTCCCACCTCCTCCGCCGCGGCTGCCACGCCGACATCCTCCTGGGGACCACATTAATCGACGCCTACGCCAAATGCGGCGATCTTGACAGCGCACAGCGCGTGTTCGATGAAATTCCTTTGCGAGATGTTGCCGCGTGGAACGCTCTCATTGCTGGGCTTGCTCAGGGGAGCAAGTCCAGCGAGGCGTTGGCTTTGTTCCATCGGATGAGAGCTGAGGGTGAGAAGATAAATGAAATCAGCGTTTTGGGCGCCCTCGCGGCTTGCTCGCAGCTCGGTGCTTTGCGGGCTGGCGAGGGGGTTCATGCGTGTGTGAGGAAGATGGATCTCGACATTAATGTGCAGGTCTGCAATGCGGTTATTGATATGTATGCAAAATGCGGGTTTGCCGATAAGGGTTTTCGTGTGTTTAGTACCATGACTTGTGGGAAGAGTGTGGTCACATGGAACACGATGATCATGGCCTTTGCAATGCATGGCGATGGATGCAGAGCTCTCGAGCTTTTTGAAGAAATGGGAAAAACCCAGGTTGAGATGGATAGTGTAACGTATCTGGCAGTGCTATGTGCCTGTAACCATGCAGGCTTGGTGGAAGAGGGGGTGAGGCTGTTTGATGAAATGGTAGGGCGTGGAGTGAATCGAAACGTGAAGCATTATGGGAGTGTGGTTGATTTGTTGGGTCGAGCTGGGAGGCTGGGTGAGGCTTATCGCATTATAAACTCAATGCCTATTGTCCCTGATGTTGTGCTTTGGCAGAGCTTGCTGGGGGCTTGTAAGACTTATGGGAATGTGGAGATGGCAGAAATGGCATCCCGGAAGCTAGTTGAGATGGGATCCAACAGTTGTGGGGATTTCGTGTTGCTGTCGAACGTGTACGCAGCACGGGAGAGGTGGGAAGATGTGGGAGGGTGAGGGAGGCCATGAAGACTAGGGATGTGAGGAAGGTGCCAGGGTTCAGTTACATCGAGGTTGAGGGTGTGATACACAAGTTCGTGAATGGTGATCAGTCTCACCCTGACTGGCGAGAGATTTATGCAAAGCTAGATGAGATTAGGTTTAGGATTAAGGCATTTGGGTATGTGGCTGAGACCAGTCTTGTGCTGCATGATATAGGGGAGGAGGACAAGGAGAATGCACTGTGCCATCACAGCGAGAAGTTGGCTGTGGCTTTTGGTTTGATCAGCACCAGTGAAGGGACCCCAATTCGAGTGAACAAGAACCTAAGAATATGTGGGGATTGTCATGTCGTGATTAAGCTTATTTCAAAGATTTATGATCGGGAAATTATTGTGAGGGATCGAGCAAGGTTTCACAGATTCAAGGATGGATCTTGTTCTTGCAGGGATTATTGGTGAAACTAACTTATTCTTTTGATGTAACAGAGCCATTACTTGGTGATCCGACTGGCAGTTTCCAATCATGTCTATATTCTTCTTAAAATAAGAAAAACAAGCATAAATATAAGAGGTCTACTAAATAATCGGAAGGTATTTTTCTATATATATAGATAAGGATATCACATATTCCACCCAGGTCCTATGACTTTGGATTAGAGTTTCATTCATTTGTACCCTTACATCTGGATCTCATTTGACTCACTTGTACCCTTATCCAATGATTTACATTTCACTACACACATTCAATGGCCAAAATAAGAAGTCCTATAAGTATCAGTTCAATTCCCCAGCATTTTATTAAATGCGAAGGGATATGGTCAAAATCCATTCGAGTGCCTCAGTGGAACTGCAGGAGCCCATCCAATGCTGAGCTTTGATATGTTGAGTACTGTTAAGTACATTAATTTTAACTAGATGAAAGATCAATACAATCATTTAGTACATCGATCCGAACCGGCTGAAAGATGCGAAGGTTGCATGCCCATAAAACAAGTATACTACACAAATACATAACCCTGGAGACGACAAAGTTACAGGGTTCATGAGTGCTGTAATGGTGAAATTTACCATATCGACCAAATATAAAATGGTCTCAAGCAACCAGAAAAGGAATGAACAACTCCTACAAAATCAAACCTCAAAAGAATAATAGTTCAGCTTCTCAAGAATGGCACAACCCCAACCGAAAAATGTTCCTGCATTGAATTGAGAGCTGGAAACAATACAAGGATGAATGGTCATTGGTGTAACTAGTCCTTTGTTAGTCTTGCCTCAAACCCCCCTTGAGGTCGCCTTACCAGTTTGTAAGGCATGTGAGTCCCAAGAAGTTTGTCCCATATGGGGAAGAAAGGCTGAGAATAGTTATATTTTAGGCCCTGGAGTTGATGATGGATGTCATGATAAGCAGTGTTGTTCTGGAATAAGAGATGGAAGATGTTGCCAGGTAGCCAGAGTCCACAGTGATCATCAACAGTTTTTATCACAGCAAAGCAGAAGAATATCACAGCTGTGCGTGCTGTCATTCCTGAGACAAGGAAAGAGATTGCTCCGCCCACAGTGTCAAGCAGGAGGCCCTCCAACGGATGATTGTAAAGTGCCCCAATTGCATAAGGGACAACCAGCTTGTGATGTTGAGAGTGGACATGGCGATACAAGAATTTGTTCTGGTGCATGTAGCGATGCACAAGTACTGCCATGTGTCCATGACTAGCATCCCTATAATAATCTGCACAATTTGGACTGCAATGGAGGGCTGAATTACAGTCCCAGATGAACCTGTCTTGGAGGTCAGCTGTAGAAAAAAAGTGGAGGAAACAAGGGGTTTATTATTAATTATCAGTTGATAAAACACTTAACATGTAGAACTTTCTATTGGGTAACTTCCATAGTCCTGATATGACCAATATGACACAGAATTCAATGAATTACTAACAGTCTACACCATTCATTTGATTTCCAATTACTCAGCAGACCCACCTCACAAAACATAACAAAAGCCACTCAGATCCAACCAACAAACACCTAACAAACTAAAGTATTCACAGTTGTTAAGGTGTTTGGTCTATGATTAAGGTTAAACAAATCATTTCTGTTAAAAAATTATTTGTATGACCAAGCAAAGCGGAAGAAGCTAACAGCCTGAAATCTCCTCTAAACAAAGGACCTGACCTCTTGAATGCAAATTTTGACCATGAATGCAATATAAATAATCAGAAGTATGCTGTAAAATATCAAACCTCATGAATTATTTTCACACGTGGTCAAAGCACAGATGGTAGGCATTGCCACTCCCCTAAGGTCTAGCAGTGCATTGTGAACTCAGCAACAATAATTTGAAACCATGTTCATTGAGCAGAGATCATGTGCATCGCGGGAAATTATTCTAGCCTTATTGATCTTATTAACATGCCATTCAAATAAGAACCCTTCAATAACATATTAATTTGACCATGACACCCTTACACCTATTGACATGCCATATTTAGATAAAAGCCTCCAATAAAAACATTCCAGATGGGACCAGATGATCGAAGAGGCAGCAAACCCAGGCTTGTTGATCAACAACTTACAATTTAGATTTTCTAAATCAGGCTTGTCAAAATGAAAGATCAATTTAAATGACTTGGTTTCAAGGGGAAACTGCTCTTGCTTTCAAGAATTACATTTCATAACAAAGAAAAAACCATTACTAAACAGTGAGTAAAAACCATTACTAAACGCTAAGTGTACATTTCGAAGGATTTCCAAGGGATTAACTTTTTGGAGCTTCCTTTGCTCCTCCACATCTAATTCCCAATACTCCAGGACATAGGTTCCACAGGAATCTTAGCAATGGTTTCCTTTGCAAATACAAAGATAACCAATCTCGATATCCCAGCATTTGCCAGAGGATACTGTAAGGCACTCAAACAAGGATATGTTTAAGAAACCAATCAATTAATGTGGACGCAGCTTCACTGCTGAAATGATCCAATGCATTTCTAATATCTAGGCTGGATTTCTCACCAGTTACATTAAATTTATCATTTCTAACCAAGTCAGTGTCATGAAGAAATAAAGAAAATGGCCTAGTGGGCAACATGCATAATTCTTGAGACAAATCCCTATGATATCCCTGAAACATCTTACTATAAAAACATATATCCCTGAAACTCTCTCGTAGACTTTTTAGATGCTAAAGATTTGAACAGAGATAAGCATGCAGGGCCATAGCAATCATTACTTTCAAGTGTTACAGATGAAAAGAGGGGTCACATGTAGTTGTCCTGCAAAAACTGACTGGTCCCAATATGTTTTATGTACTTTTGTTACAAGTTCATCACAAATGAGGTCATTGCAGAAAACGGCACCATCAACACCACTAAAAGTGAAATTTTGAAGATTCTATGAAGGTTAAAACTGATTCCATCGTATGAGTTGCAGACCTAAGGGTGATTACTCCAATTCCCTCTCCATAAAATCCATTGTAGATGATTTGGTGCCTTCAAATGCTATGTAAAATCTATAATTGGGGACATCAATTTAGGACAACCAAACATACAAAAAGAGCATTTAAGTACAAATGAATAGAAAGTGTGCCCAATTGAGAGTGACTTTGGTAGAAATGCTTTTGTTGGTAGCTCTTTTATCATAAATGATTCATGGAGAATCTGTTAGTATCTGGAGTCTGGACATAAACCAAAAAACCACTTTGATGGCGCTTTGGTAATGTATGTCATTAAAATAATAATAATAATAACAACAACAATAACAATAATAATAAATAAATAAATCAAATAATCAATAAAGTGATTCTTAAAAGGAACATCTTCTAAGTGCTAGTCTAAGAATCACTAGAACTGATTTTCCAGATTTTAAAAAAATGTGATTTCTAAAACTTTATTAAATACCTAATTTTTTTAGGGAAAGTACTTCCAAACATAAGGAAGTGCTTATAACCTTCCCAGAATCACCTCCCAAACAACTTTTAAATTGAAATTAAATCCTTCCACAAAAAATGGATGGAATTAAGCAAAATGGATCCATATACCAAAGAAAACAATGGCAAATGATCAACAACCAGATAACATATGCATCTTAGCTTGAGATTGCAAAAATCCTTGTTTAGAAATCAAATATGAACTTAACTAGTAATCAAATATGAACTCAAATTGTACTATATTTATATATACACACATACATAGAGAGATGGAGAGAAAGGTAATAAGATTGCTAGAAAACTTTGTTATCATTTATTGGAATATAATCCTTTATCTAGTAACTTAAGGAAATTAAGAAAATCTAGGAAACTTCATTGCAAATGATTTTTATACAAAATTGAAAGGATTAGCAAGCACTATAAGCCCAAGGAATTCATAAGACTTCATAACAAATGATTATGCAAGAAATAACAACTTAGAAATTTCTTTTTCCCTCATTGCGAATGATTGTTATACAACAGTAGAAGGGTTTTTCAGGAACCATAAATAGGAATAATTAACATGACTTCATAACAACCAATCACTTATAAATTATGACAACAACTTAGACAAATCTTCCTGACTTACAGGTTGTATCTCTTAATACTTTTTGATAGACAATAAAGTGAAGGTGATGCTCAAACTCAAGCATTCCTAAAATCCAAATGAATTGGGTTGGGCAAGGTATCCAGCACTGTTTTTCATTTAAAAGGCTTAAGCCTAGGAACCATTCTATTAATAACTCGTACTTGTGGTTAAAGATGTTCATGTTATAACTTTTAGTGTCTGACAATTTCCTCACTGCAATTGCATTTTTCTAAAATGCCCTAATTGGCTTTGCGTGATTGTTCATTGAATTATCTGTATTCTTTAATCATTCGGGTGTTTATTAAGTTCTAAAAATGGCATCTACTATTCTCTTGAATAAACATTAGTATTTAATAAAATGATAATGAACCAAAGACAGTGTACAACTAAAGAGGCTTTATAATTCCAACAGAAATTCCTTCATCATTCTTTCAAGTTCAGATGATCATCTTTCAGGTTGTCATTGTTGTGAGATGAGGAAAGATTCAAGAGAAGATTTACTTCTTAGAAATGTCAGTATCTCTTGAGTGGGGGAGACTAACTATGTTGAAAAACACTCTATCTAGCCTTCTGACTTATTTCTTATTGGCCCTTGTTATTCCTAGTATGGTGGGAACCAGGTGGGAAAGAACTTAAGAGAAATTTCTTATGGTGTGGAGGTCTTCTCCAAAAGAGAAATCACCTAGTAAGGTTATGGGGTATTTGATCAGAAAAGGCTTTCATGTGTTTAGGGATTAGGAGCCTTGGCCTTCTCAATAAGGTGTTCCCAGGTGAGTGGCTATGGAGATTTACTTCCAAGCATAACAACTGCCGGAGAAAATAATAGTAGGGAAGTCTGAGGGAATGGAGGCAGGTTGGTGTTCAAGAGAAGGTAGGAATGCTTATACCTCAAGCCTTTGGACGACCATCACCCTTAAAGGATTGATTTCCAGCCTTTACAATATGGCAATCCATAAGAATTCTTAAGTGGCGAACTGTTGGAATGGGAGTTGTTGGAACCCTAGATTTAGAAGGAATTTTTAAAACTGAGAGTTGGCAATGGTGGAATCCTTGTTGCAGATCTTAAATCCTTTCTCTGACTAGTGATTTGGAAGATTGACAGGAAAGAATCATTCTCAATCAGATCATACAATTTGTCTCTTGTCTTTAATGTAATTTTGACTTTTCCTCAAAAGCTGATTTGGAATTCTAGAGAACCTTCCAAGATTGGTTATTTTGAGCAGGAAGCAGCTTGGAGGAAAATTTTGACTTTAGACCAACTAAAGAAGAGAGGATGGAGTTGCCAATAGTTGCAATACCTAAACATGAACGTGCAGTTGACAGTTGTGCTCAATTTGGTGTACTCTTGCTTGGAGGAATGACATGTACAAAACTATGTTTGAATGCACGTTATGAAATACTTCAAGAAAAGATTAAGCAAAGAAATTTAATTACTTACATGAGTTTGATTTGTTATGAATCAATAAAATCTGTGTCGAGATGATTTTTCTTTGATAGGCAAATAAACAACATTATTGAAAAGTCGCTAACAAAAAGAGGGGGGGGGGGGGGGGGGGGGGCAACCTATGTACACACAAATTACAAGCAATGCATAAAACAGTAGACAACATGACTCCTTCACAACTGATCACTGCACTATCCACAAAATCTGAAAAGGACAAAAAACAAGGAAAGACTATATCTCAACCTAACCACACAGACTCTTGAGAATTACTTTTTCAACTCTGCACAAGACCAATCCAAACCTTCAAAAGTTTTTCTCTTGACTCTTTACACATGATCTAAAATATAGAAATTGGGATTGGCCTCAAACCCCTGTAATTGGCTCTAACAAAGTACCTTGAACACTAAGAAATACTTTATAACTGAATGATGAAGCACCCAAGACATGCTGAACAAAAGAGAATGCCAGACACAACTTGGAAGTCCATTTCTAATGAATAAATGTGTGGACTGCAAATTCAAGATCTTGGCCAAACTCCACCCTTTCTTCATTACTTCCAGGTTGTGTCAATCCTCTGACCATTCCTAGCAACTTAAAAAGCATAAGGTGAGCCTTTCTTTTTCTCATTTATTTCCACGACATATCCCATACTCACACCCATTTTTTTTCATGTGAATAAAAGTTTTCTTTTTTTTCTTTCCTAGAAAAATATCAAATCATCTTGGTAAAAGTATATTAGACTCCTTTCCCAAATCCACATACTAAAGCCTCCAGTAACACAATATCAAAGCATACAGCTGATCCACCTACACTATTCTTGTTAGAAAGGAGAAAAGAACAAGAATCCAAGTTTACAAACTTTGATCATCCAATTTCCTCTAAATCCTACCTTTTCTTTTCGATATATTTGTTATTTCCTAAATCCAATAGGCTTTGATTCTTTTAACAAAATTACAATCTCAAGATATTTTTTTGCTTTTGATGGTCAAAAGTACATTCTCCAAATCATCACATATTTTAGGTAATAAATGGTGCTATTCTTATATACAAAATTTTATTTTGTTGTCTCTTCTATATTTCTTTAGTTTGCAACAATAACTTGCTTGCTATTTGATTTGAGCTTCTAATCTAATTCTAGTGTGGCAAATTGAGATAGAACAACTGTTAAACAATAAATTACAGCCAGTGGGTTTCAATAATTGACACATTACAACTAATTTCATGCTCCTCTTCAAATTAAAGTGCAATATAAACAGCTCCTCACTTACATAACAAATCAATATTAATATAAGTCAGTGGTTTTTTATTAAGCATAACCCTTTATTTTAATGAAGTGCATGAATCTAGTAACTTCCCTGATTCTGTTTCTCTACCAACCATTGTGTACCTGGACTCTTCAACTTCACCAAGCATACTCAGGTTACCACAACACAATATCGGTGTTGGTATGAGATCCTGCCTATACGCTTATTTTGCTCTGGACACAGATATTTGATTTTTAATTGATTCCCTTTTCTTTCTTCCAACTTCCTTGGCAAATAATTACATCAAAGAAAGAGAAGAATTAGCAAGAAAGTGAATTTTAAGAAACTATCTAGGGATTAAATGAAAAAATATATATAAATAAGAGAGAAAAATAAGGCATTTTTTATGTTGGATATTTTGGCTTCTGATTGATTTCTAAATGATTTTTTTTTCTTTTCTTTTATTATGTCCTATCCAGCTACTCATACTCATTATTAAGATCTTTTTAAATACAAGTTCCTGTGTTCTAAAATAATGGTTGTTAAAGATCAAACCCCTCAACACAATCCACACTTGTCATCAACACCCAAATCCATGCAATGTAGACCATTAGAAAGTTGAAGCTTTGAGATGAAAAATATCTTATTTTCTCTTTTGTTTTTTTTTTTTTTTTTTTTTTTTTTTTTTGATAGATAAGCAAAAGTTGTATATAAATAAAAGAAGGGACACCAAAAACAGTGCCCTTAGAGTATACAGGAAGTATACAAAGAAATCAAAAGGCTCAAAACAGAGGAAGAGGGATAGAAACAAAAAAACATCACCTGCCCTTACTTAGAGCCTAATCAATCAATGAAGCTTACAAGCGTAAAAGGGCTCAAATCTATAGACACCCTAACCCAAGACCAAAGGTTACAAGAAAGGATGATCCATAATTCAAGCCAGCTAAACAGGCAAAATGCGAATAAAATAAAGGAAATACAGCAAAAACAAGACAGTGCAAAATGTAACAAGGAACATTAAGAAACATTAGAAGAATTCATCTGAGAAGGCAAGAAATCCCAAAAAATTCTTTTAATAACAATGCTTGATACTATGCTACCTACTCTACCAATCTTAAGAATCCAAGAATAGAGAAAACCCAAAACCCTCACTAGATCTGTTATTTATATTGTTTTTAAGGACTCAAAGTATGACTTTTTGAGCTAGGCAGAGGTTAATCATGTTTTAACCTTTGGAAAGCAGGGCTTTTTCAAGCTTTTACAATAAAAAGGAATGTGATTTATTGCATCATCATCATTTATATCAAATAGCATTTCAAAAAGTTTGGCATTTAGTTTGCCAGTTGATTATGTCGTCTGAGGTGGAGGCAGCAAGCACCTGCTAATCCTCTCACAGGCCAAATTTCAACTGGGAATTTTGGAGCGCTGGATTATATTGTCACTCGATTAATAATAACAACCATTCCAACAAAATGCCAGTAGCCATTTCAATATCTACAAAAATTTAAATTTTACAGCATCAAATGGGAAACCTATTACAATCTTAGAAATTAGTCATCGAGATGGCAATAGCAACATACAAATGGATACTCAATGAATTGATCAAAAGATGCAATTAACCAATTAACTGATTTAATACACTCTTTAAAATTAAGATCATGGATCACTAAACTAGGTACCCACAATTATTTTTTATTTTTTATTTTATCTCTTTGTTAAGATATACTCCTAATTCAGGCTAGGCCAAGCAAGATACTAGCAAAACAAGCCTTCATAAAATATGGGAAGCAAGCTAACAAGGCCCCTTGGGTGCTTGGTTTCCCAAAGCTTATTTGTTTGTGATAAACCTATGTCTAAATAGACAACCATAGTTCCTTCAAGACAGATATGATTAGATTCAAACCATATGTTTTGCATCCAACATGATTGTCCTACGATCATCTAAAAATCAGTCAAATTCTCAATTAGTGACCCATCTTATAGTTGAATGCATCACTAACACATTTGAATCTCCTCTTTGAAGAAATTGAACAAGACTTGCTCTTGAAATCCTTTATGAAGAGTAAGGTCACAACTCAAGTGGCTTAGTTAGTTTGAAGCTAACCCAAGCTCAAGCCAACCATAATTTTGGCTAGAGATTTTCAACCCAAGCTCAATTTAGTTGGGTTTGGGTGGGTTTTGGGTTGCTCTAGTTGAATAAATAAATATTTTAAAGTTTCTTGTCAAGTTTATATATTCTACAAAGATTGGTCCATTTTAGGGCTATCCCATCCATGTTCCAACTCTCCATATGTCTTGTTTAAGGCCTTCTGTTTTTGTGCATTTGGAGCCTAGCCCTAAGGTACAAGGTTGCCTTGAGAGCCAACATTATGAAGAACTAAACAATGTGGAAGACATTTCACTCTGCCTAATCAAAAGCCATGGAAACAAAATATTTTGACAACCGTAAAACTTAACAGCCCAAACCACACTTGTATTTCAGTACAATGGTGAGTGCTTTGGCACTCCTGCAACTAAAGCTACATCCTTTCCTACTACATGCTCCAAAGACATGTTGGGGCAAAAAGGAGTTTAATAATTCCTTTTCCATATCACTTTGTTTAGGAAGATTTGAGGAGAAGTTTTAAAACCCTCATAATTTAGGATTTAAAACATGTGCTATATCCATGGTACCACCACTGCATCACCATGGTATCACCCCTATTGCTATTGCCACCATTACCATGTCTCACTACTACTATAACAACCCACGGCTGCCATGACCACAACACCATGACACCACCATTGCCATGATTACACCACCATTGCCATGATTACACCACCACATCACTGCCACTGTCGCTGCCACCACCATTGATGCCACAGCCACGTGACCACCATTGTGTCACCCTGCCACTGCTGCCATTGTAGAGCCTGTAATAATCATTGTCACTCGCACCACTACCACCACTGCTGTTGCCACAATCAGCACCAACATCACCACCCCCTTTCACCCCCATAAATTCTTGACAAACCAGAAATTGTTTTCTCATTTTTTCTCACTGTGTGTCATATATTAATAAAATGAGCTCAGCCATGAGACATATATATGTAAGAGAAAAAAAGGCAAGTCCATATCCATACAGGATTACCAAATGCCTAAATCTGAACAGTGCAAGGTTAGGCAATGCATTAAATAACAATCAGTGTCCTCTTGGTAATCAAGCAAAACCAGTCTTGAAGTTGACATTGAATTCTTGCAATCCGCAATTTCCGGAAACATGATACCAAAAAGATCAAATCTGGCATTGTGTAGTAAAAAACCTTGGTAATTATATATGCCATCAATGGTTGATAAGCCACGACGATCCGGGAGAGGCCATAAGCCGAATCCCAAATATTTGGGTTAAGCCTGTACGTGAAAGATCATTGCATGCAGTAAAATGCAACGTAGCAGGCAATAGACGGAACCATTTAAGCACGTGGAAAATGGAGAGCAGGACTGGATCTTTAATTGCGAATGGGTCTTCAGTAGTTGCGTAATGGTCTTCAATGGTTGCATTATTTACATCACTTTTATTTCATGCAGTTGTGTTCTGTTTTACATGTATTTGCACGAGTTGTTTTAAGTGTGTTTGCGTCCAGTTGCTGGTTTCTCGTTTCCTTTTATTTCAGTTTATTTGTACATGGCTTTGCTTATTTAAGCAGCCGAAGTTTATCAATTGAGGGAGAAAAAAATCGTTTGTTACCAAAAGCTTGTGGTACTTTCTCACCCAAAGAGAAAACAGTTCACTTATCGTTTGAATATTTACTGGGACCTATCAATGGTAGACAACCAGAGTAATATTTTTAAGTTTTCATGCATCACTAGTCCTCCGGAAAACCATTTCATGATTCAAATGTCTTTCCAAATCATTTTATGTAGGGCATTGGGACGCCATATACACTTGCACTCACACCATATCTCTCTCCCCACCACCACCCATTTTCCTAACAAAATACATTTCTGGGAGGATTTTTTCTTTCCCATTTCTCCCTCATGTGGGATTCATCTCATATTTCTCTTTGTTAGTCATTTTTCTTACTCCTATGCTTCAGCCTAATTCAAATTTATACTATGATATTTCAACTAAAAAGGAACCACATTTTAAAGTAATGGAATTAACACAAATTACTAGAATGAGGTCAAGGACTAACCACAAAGAGCAAATGAGCTACGGTGGCCTGAACTAGCTGTTGAAGCAAAACACCTTTAACCACCGAAGCAAGGGGCACCGAGTTCTTCTCATCTTCCTCTTTTCTTGTATGCAACCGGTAATTGTCCAAAGGCGGTAACAGCTGATAAAATCCCGCATACAACCAATAAACTATAATCGGGGCAAAAGTGCCCATAGCCTCATCACTCACATAACCTTCCCAGAAAACCATGGTTGATTGAGCCAACGAGAAGAACCCACAAATTCAACTTCAAAACAACTCAAGCTTCAAAACCCGAACCCACATTACAGTTTGTGATCTAAATATGCCTTCCTTTTGCCCTGAAAATGTGGAAGAAAAAGAAGAAGAAGACGAAAGAAACCTCAGAATTCGGGAAAGGACAAAAAAAAATAAAATGAATAGAAAAAATAAAATTTTTTGAATCTTGTGGTTTAGCTGTTTGCATTACCAAAAAAAAAAAAAAAAATGAAAGGAAAAATCACGACCATACAACTTCAGTTACTTGCAGAGAAAAAGTGAGGAGAAGGAGAGAAAATTTAAAACCTCATACAATAGAAAACAACGAGCTTCCTTCAAGTAAGTCAGATAGTTGATGAAACATCCAAGATTCAAAATTCAAAATCTCTTTTTTTTTCCCTTCCTTTCATTTTCCGACATTTCCTTAGCAACCAAACAGGATAATACACAATTGGAAAGAAAAAAAATGAAACCACGAAATCGACAGATGAAAGCTAAAGACTGAAAGCTGAAACTAAATAACATCACTCACAGATACTGTGATTGATTTGTGAACAGAATGCGGAGCGATGTCATTCAGATCTGGGCCTTGCTTGGGCCAAATAACAGCAATTACAGGTAAGGATTCGAGATTTCGAGAAATAAAATCATTCGAATTTTGAGATTGGATCTTGTTTGGAGGCGAGGAAAATAATACCTTGTTATTTCGTTCTCTTTTTCTTTTTTTAAATTTAATTTAATTTTCCCTTTTCCCTTCCCGTGGAAATTTCAAAAGAATAATCAGGTGTTTCGTGGACCACGACATGATTTTTCTCCTCAAGTCATGTACTTACACGTGTATAACATTGTGGGTGGAACCCACTTGATGTGTGTCTCGGTGAAGCACGGGCAATGACTATCTGGGCCCAATATCTGGAAGGGAAATCGTGTTCACAGATCACTCTTTGTTTGTAAATGCTTAGATATTTTTAATAGCACTCTGGATACGATGGACACGGTGAACAATACTAATATCTAATATGAAATCTTTTCGGGAAAATTATTAGTAAGTTAAAATTAGAAAAAAATTTATATATTAAAATAAATTTATGATTAAAATTGAATAATTTTTAATTTGTTTTCTTCTCATAAACAAATCCAAAAAGGTAAGGACCACTTTACATTACTCAAAAATAATTTTCTATTTTTTTAAGAATAAAATGTAATTAATATTGTTAAAAAAATAATTTACTTTTAATTATTTTTATCTCCAAAAAAATTTTAAAAAAAACTTTAAATGATTAAAATATTGTAGACCCCATTTGGGACTTTTTTTCTTTTGTATTTCTGCAGGTTACTCTTTTTGACAGGTGTAAGGCTCTTAAGATGACAAGTGGAGAGTTCTCTATGAGCCAAATGCTGCCTCCTGGTTGGTCATTGTGGAATCAGATATGGCTTTTTGAAGAGCTATCAGGAGGCGACACCTGGAGGAGGAGATGCAGAGGACATTCAGAGTCTGTTATGAGGGGAGCGTCTCCTGCAGCTGAGAGAGGTGGCTTTTTTTGGACGTGTTTGCAGAGAGAGAAGAGGGAAAAAGAAAAGAAAAGCTGCAGGGGAGGGGTAAAGGAGGATTGGTTTTTTTGGGCTGTGGAGGAGAGAGCTTTTAGAGAGGAGCTTTTTGTTTGGCTGAGGGGGGGATTCAGAGGTTAGAGAGTGTTCTCCGACGGGAAGAAGAGAGAGGTTTTGCTGGTGAGGGGAGAGAAACACTAGAGAGAAGAGGGAAAAGAAAAAAGAGAAAATCAGAGGAAAGAGGGGAATATTCAAAGAGGTTGAGTAGTTCTGGGGAGATAGCTTAGCTGGGCAAACAAGCCAGACGGGAGGGGGAGAGAGTTGTACACTGAGAGGGTAGAGGAAGATCGAATGATCCAGGAGTTTCATTGGTTTCGTGAGAAGGATTGAGGGCATTTGAAGCTGAACAAGAGCTTATTATAGAACGACACTCTCAGGTATGGATGCAAAAGACATATTGTTTGTTTTGGATTCCTATTACTCCTATTCATTTTCTATTGATATTTGAATGTTGGCTGGCTTGCTTAGGGTGGATAATGAAGGCCACCTGTTCTATGTTTAGTTAATCCTGAACTCATGTTTGCCATTGTTAAACTTAATATGCTCTGCCTCTATTACGAAAATGTCCATAGTTGCATGTGAAATGGTTTTTCTCACCTGATCAGAGGGTTCACAGATGACTCATGAAGTGAAACCTCTGAAGACCACCTTTACTCGTTTTCTTTTGTGTTCTTTTCAATGGATCCTTCTTTTGTTGTGGTCAATACTCTGCTTCTGGGCCTCGTTTAATGCCATGGCTGTGGGAAGGTAAGTCCAGATCTGGTTGTGTATTTCTTCAAAGATCTGTTATGGTTGAACGGAGCGTATGGGGGTTTTGAGAGTTATTTTGCAGAGGTTTGTTTTGGTTGAAGAAGCAAACAAGCTGAAGAGAGAGGTTTCTTTTTGGCTGTTGGAAAGGAAAGAAGAAAAGAAAACTTCAAGGGGGAAGACATCTAGTATATTTTCAGTGTTTCTGAGATAGCTCAGATGAAGAGGATGATGGTCGTTGGTATATGAACTGTAGCAGCATCTGACCTATTTGACGTAGTCATCCATCAGGCTATGAGTTTGTTAAAAAAAAAAAGGATTCAGCAATCATGGTACGGCCTGCTGGGCATGCAGCTTTATGCATGGTCTTGTTAGAGTATGTAAGGATCCTTTGGTAGAAATCCTGCCCACAATTTCTCTGTTCAGCTTGTTTTCATAGTGTTAATGGCGGATCAGTACACTAAGCCTGCTTTTTCCTGGTGAAAGGGGTTCAAATAATCAAGAGAGCTTCACTTCGTTCTCAACTGTACCTATAGAACAAGTTCAGAGGGTAAGGCAGTCTAAAAGAAGCCAAGAACACGATGACACCTGTGGGGAGTTCCAGTAATTTGGTAAAATTCAATGTTAGTCCAGTACTGAAAACGGTAGATAATGAAAATTATGGAGATATTCTCGGCAGAATCTCTCTAATCTTGGTTTTTCAGATGATTCTAGAGGAAAATTCTGTGATCGATTTATGCAGAAAAGAAAAGCAAAACTGAGGGAAGAATGGGGTTCTAAGAGGGCAGAGAAGGAGGCCAAGATGAAAGCTATGCAGGATACCCTTAAACTCAGACCACGTTCAGAGGTATAATTCCCTCGCCTAAAGAAAATCCACCTAGTTTGATATTGGTGATATCATGCACCAACCGAGAACATGTGACGTCTTGGTGCTTCAAGTACAGTGCATAAATATGTTTTTAAAAAAAAAAACTGCAAACCAGTGGCTGTCAAGAGGTCCTTTTATCCCCACCAACAGTGCCTTGGATGTCCCGTCTGCTGAATTATGATGCGTGCTGCACTTTTCCATTTCTGGATATGCTATTGGAACATAGGAAGCATAGTGGTGGCTCCGGTGGGGAAACAGAGATGCAGCAGCAGGAAACACAAGCTGCCCTCGAACGACGCCGGCGGCAAGCCGCCGGCGGCGAAGCGCCTCCACCCTCACCGGGAGGCCAAGCAACCATTGAAGCTCCTTCACTTTCCCTCTCCTTTGATGGCTGGCGGGAAACTTACTGATGCACCTACTCACAGCTGGTGGCCACTGTAAAACCAAGATGCTGCGTTTCCTTCCCGTTTTTTCTGCAGCGATATCATCACTCCTTATCCACCTTGTGCTTGTGCTTGCCAGAATGAGAACAACTATGTCATAAGTGATTCAAAGATCATGAGTGAGGTGGAAACGAACACAAACAGCCACATCAAAATGACAGCCTCACAGTGATGGAGCGCCAGGTGGCCAAACCCATGGAGGAGGACATGGGTTCCGCTATGCAGTATCTTCAAGGCAAAGGCTTATGTCTTATGCCCATCTCCCTCGCCCCTGCCATCTCCATCACTACTTGTCACTCCAGGAACCCCATGGTGGTTGCTGCCGCCTCGCTGCCTCCAACATCAACAATGACAGCCACACTAACCCACTCCGACCTAATTCCAACTGAAGAATCCAGGTTCAACACCGTTGCATATGTTCAGCGAATCTGGTGGCTTGAGGGATTCAGTACTAAGGAGGGTTTGATGGGTTTGACTCCTTTTCCCGAAGCGAATCACCGGAACGTGGTAACGTGTTGCTTGGAAACGCTTGCCACTGTCATTGCCGTTGAGGGTAATGCGCTGACCACTATATCATTGCTCGAGTCATCAGTGCTTCTGATAATTGAGGCGTCATGCAGCACTGAATCTCCACACCCAGGTTGAGGTTAGATCTTGAGGGACTGCCGAAACTTGCCGGAAAAGATATGACAAGGTGCCTTCATGCAAACTGTGGCGGCAAGTGGGAAAGTCCTTTAAATCCCCAAAGACATGTACTACTGTTTCATGGGCATTTCAAGGTTTTTATGAGAAGGCATTTCTGGATTATGAAAGGCATAAAACACGTGGCAGTGAGTCCAGTGTTCCTGTTTCTTCCTTGGCAGAGCACATGAATGTTGAAAATCAGGCTTCAGGATCAGTCAGAGCATGAAGGGATGAACATGAAACTAGATCAGGAAATTCCTATGCTTCTGGTTGAAAGACAAGCTCTTAATGAAGCTATTGTAGGAGAGGAAAATGAACACTGAATTTGCATTCCATATTGGAATGTCCACTAGCCAATCACCTAAGAGAACGGATGTCTTTGGGTTTGGTTTTCTTTTGTTGGAGTTCCTAGCTGGAATGAGAGCTTCCGGGTTTGACAAAAGTGATTGATAAAAAGGAGCCATGTTTGAGCAGGTAGCAGAAGTTAGAGAGGAAAGGTTATGATTTCTTCAGACCCCTATCAGTGATACCTACAGGTGGCTATCCCACTTGTGCACTGGACCCACAAGCATGACTCGTTTTGCATGGCCACCCTTAAGCCACACGTCCTCTCTTCCTCTTGTTTATTTATTTATTTCTTTATTTACTTATTTTTTTATTTCTTCATCTTTGATTTTAAAATAGTTTCTTAAACTCTAGTTTGCAAACAATTTTTCAAATTCCTTTTCTTAAATAATTTCATCTCTTTAATTTTTCATCCTTAGTTTTTTTCGTTTAGGTTCCAAGAATCCGCTTTTCAATAAAATTTGGCCGCCATTTTCTCTTCGGCGAGCCACTTTCGAATTTTTCATGATTTTAAAACGTTTTGAAATAAGCAAAGAATCAAATTCCGTAATTCCGAATAATGGAATTTATGGAATTAATTCATGCAAAATAAACGGGCTTTGGTGGGGGCCCCACATATGTGACTAATCGATTGATTGATTGATTATTTGACTTGATTTTAATGCATGATTGATTTTATTCTGTTCTATGACATGCTCGAAATTATTCCTTAATTGTGCGCTAACCTCACTTCTTGATAGCGCATTGAGGATCATTGCCCAGGTACGCATCTACACCCATTCTGGTATTCCTATATGCATGTTTTTATTCTCATATGTGCATGATAGTTCCTGGTATTCACTGTTTTACTCGTCCATTGCCATGATTGCTTCATTTTATTAGTAGAGACCCGACTTTAGGGACTTAGAGGGGTGCTACGGTCTTTACCGTACCTTCCCGATAAGTAACCTGACCCCCGAACCCGATTCGGTTTTTCACAGACCACCTTTTCCAAAATAAGGAGTCACACTTAGGGTTTTTCTTTCTTATTTTGTTTACCCTTTAAAAATAAAACAAAAATAAGTGGCGACTCCAAGTCATTTTTTTTCTAATCAATAAAAATCAATTTTTTTCAAATAAAAATCAAGCTCGCCATCGAGTGGGAAACGCATTGAGCCGAAATGCGGGGTCCACAAAATGGCGACTCCGCTGGGGATTTTTAAAGGGTCAAGCTTGAACTTAAGATGAAGCAAATGTGGCGTTTGGTGAGTCGATCAGTGGGTACTCATCTCTTGATTGCACATTGAGAGTTCCCGAGTTTTCACTTGGGACATTGACATGTTGATCATGTTGGTTGATTGTTTTGGTTAGGGATTCTGATATAGTCAGTTTCTTCATGCTTCATTGATATATTTGTTTGAGATATTTGGCACGCTGATTATGATGATTGATTCGTCTTGATAGAGGATTCTGAGATAGGTATTTTCTCTGTGCTTCATTGCCATATTCGTTTGAGATATTGACATGCTGATTGTATTGATTGCCTATCTTATTTCACGTAGCATAGTGATTCTGATATTTGCCATGATTGTTTTGCTCGCCTTGCATGTATGGATTCATTGTTGGTTTGATTTGATATGACGATTCTCTGGCTTATATATCATCTTGATCGTCTTTGAGCATGGTGTTCTTATCACTATTCATCCTGATTCTCATAGCTTGTATGTGTGCATGAGTGATATATCCTGTACTCTGCCTGACTGCATGTCGCATGACTACCTTTCTTCTGCTTGATTGTATGTCGCTTGCCCATGTGGGCCGCACTTCTATCCCCTTACCTCCAAATCTCTTGGTCTCGGTCATTTCCTTCATTTCGGTTCTCACTTTTGCAAGTGTGAGGCCTTCTGTGTGCTTGTTCTCTGACCGAGCCAGAGATTAGGAGTAGGGTCTAGAGAGGGGCTATATCGATGTACGGGAGCATTCTGGAGGAGACCGACATATCGATGATGATTGGAGTCCGATCATTGAAGACCTGTATAGCCCCGAGCTGGGTTTCATGGATAGTTGTGCGACCAGTGTGTTTCCTCTTCTGCTCTAGATTCATAGGGTTTTCGGATGCACCCACACCATCACTGTGCACTCTAGTTGACCGTTGAGCGTTGAGAGTTTGAGAGGTTTCACCATAGGAACCCCTTGGGATGTCGAGGTAGTGCATGTGTGGAGGTGATGACCACCTTGCATGGAAACGCCCCGTCTCTTCGGAGGCGTGCAGAGGGTTGCGTACCATCGGAGGGTATGATCGCTTCTGCTAGGGATCTTTAAAGTCCACCCATATCCATTTAGAGCCACCTTGACCTTGTAGGTTGAGCCGTAGATCCTTCGATTAGGACTCCCTCCCTACACGTGGGTGCATCTGAGGGCCTTCAGAGCCTCTGTGGTTACACTTTGGATTCGACACTCCCTCCTTTTAGTCTCCA